>NW_026940045.1:0-99445 GCF_032062105.1 Saccostrea cuccullata
AAGGTTTCTCAAGTGTGGATTTCTAATGGATTTTTATCGTTATATGGTTCTAACGAACTACGGATATACTATATACAGGGTTATTTTCGCCCGTGCTATTTTCGCCCTTTTACAGTTCGAAACAGGTTTGCGCTGTTTTAAATTCGCCCAGAAGGTTTTTGTTTAAGAAATTATACTGTTTACTTTGAATTCGACCCGTTTTAAATTCGCCAAATCCCAACGAGGTTGAAAGAGGCGAAAATTAAACGGGTGCGAAAATTTCACTGTATACAGTAGTGAAGTATTATAATAGGTTCCAGCGACTTCGTAACAACCGAGTTTTACTGTATCATTTCATCCTGGAAAATGTTTAATTTTATCACATTTGATATGAATACCTTCAATTATAACCAGAGTTTAACCTAGTCAAGTTCTAAAGTTTATTTTGAAAATATTTAGGCTTTCATTCACATTACAATTGCTATAAACCGGTTTCATTCCTTCTTTTAAAAATATGCTCTAAAGAAATTTCTTTCAAGTTATAAATTTGTTCAAAATCCTTTTAGTGCTAGGAAATTACAAATAAACTTCTGATCCAAAAACTTTTAAACATCATTTGGTTAAATACTTTCTGGAAAATAAAATAACACGTCAGTCTTTCTTTTCCAACCTTTTGAATTTTGCACAGGTAATTGTAGAAAATGTTTTTGATTTTTTTTTTCTCTTATTTGTTTTTTAATTAAGTGTCGCTATTTTAACTTTTGATCGAATGATTATGAACTGAAAGAATTCTTATGAATAAAAAAGTATTAACATTGACAGAACATGAAAGGAAAGTTTTTTTAATAAGAAGGTACAAACCACTTAAAGGTTGGAGCCAGTCAGTCCTTATATTGATTTATTTCAATACACTGTATAGATACTAAGTGTATATGTAGACTTAAGAAATGTCTTATCATACATGAAAGCTAAAACTGTATTTTGTTCTGATGTTTTATAGATTACATTTCATCCAATGATTTCACTTAATCAGGAATAAAAAATAATTTTTAAAAGAATCGACATTTCCTCAAGCTCTTCGTTTTTTTATAACACGACCTTAAATTCAAAGAAAGAGATATGTTTTTGTGTATAACAATACAAATATTTAAGTAAGAAAAATAGGCAGAGTATCTTTTCTCTCACGTCGTTTTCTACAATTCGTTAAATGGCTACAGGAGTGCAATCTTTTTGAGGTTATAACATAAATAAGTTCCATTCATTTATAATGAAACACTTACAGAAAACATATCTATTACTTCATTGGAATCAACAAGCTCATGATTATATATTGTCAATAGACATTTTTTTCTTTATTAACCTCTGCAATGCAGCAATGATTACCGACTGGATAAAACCTTGATGTCCATTTAAACAATATAAATTTGGAGCAAAGCAAAAACAGATCTAAAAAACAGCAGGTTATCTGGAAGAGTAGACCTTTCCTGCCTTTTTGATGCACCCAATGTGTTTTAATTTTCATGATCTTTCAAAATTGAAAACAGTAGATAAAAAAGCCTAAGAATTAGTATAACAAATATTAGTTCAGCCAGCGTTTGACACAATGATAGGTTGTTTTTGCCAGTAAAGCCAAAAGCTTGCAAACATAATTATGCATCCAAACGATACTGTTGTTATCCTTGTTTCATGAACGTGTTAGCCAGTAGTTTGCTCTTTAAGATTTTGTTCATAAGGTGAAGCATACCTTTGCGTTTTGAATCAACCACGGAATAAAACATACATATTCTGGTGTCAGTGGTTTATAGTTATGTAGATAAAGGAAGTTGAATTCTATGAAATTTGCAAAAATAAAAGATAAAAAAAAATATAATGATAATTTTTTTTTAAATGTAAGTTCACAATTATCCCGAGGTATAATAAGTTCGTGCGTTTTGAAAACAAACTAACATTTCAATAAATATATAAAGAAATCGTTTCAATTTTGTTAAATTCATATAAAGTTATTGTTTGTTCTATGACCAGAGGGTCGTGACTACGATCCTCGGCTGCAACTTATTTAATTTGATATAAGAAATAAATGGTTTTCTTTGCTAATCGCTCGAAACGGCACTTGGAGGAAAATGTTATGGGATTTGGGGGGGGGGGGGTTCAGACCCTTTAAAACAGGTGTCCCATGTCATGAAAGGCATTGATTCCATTAAAAGCCCTCACTTTGAAATGCCCCTAAATGCCCGGATGAGGTCTAAATTTGAAGCCTTTCACATGATCATGGCACCATCTCTATACATGAGTACCAGGGACATGAGTTCAAAATATCTGGATGCGCACAAATGAGTGCATTTAATGTTGATGTTTTGGCAGTTTTGTACATTTTATAATAAGTGTTATTTAACCTTAGTAATGGGGAATAATTTTAACATATGATCTTTTGTATTATGATACTTTTAAAGAAAACTAATACATGCTTGTACTCCCGTTTTTTTTTTTCCAAATTTCAATTTCATCTTTTTTTAGTACATCAATTTCATGCCAAATTCTACATCCACTCAAAATAAATCACACATTGTTTGGATTATTTTAAATGTTTCAGTTCGAACATATGTTTGAAAATTCATAATTTTTTGACCAACATCCTCTTCAGAACAACAATTAAAAAGAGGAAGATTTTAAAAATATCAACTTCATTTTCAGGTGCATGCGTTTTTTGTATAACAGTTTATTTTTGATAAGTTGTTTAAAAAACTGATATCATAATCCTTAACTTCCTTCAATACATATTGACACTTGGGAGTTATGTCAAAAATCATTCACGTCAAAGACATAAAAATTGCAATTACTGTGGAGATCAACAAATAAGTAATATTGAGGAACTACAGAATAACATTTATGTTTATTCCAATCAGATCAAATTAAAGTTACTATTCCTAAAAACACGTAAATGTAAAAATGATCAAGAAGAGGTTTGTAAACACATTTATCGGTAAAGTGACAGCTGACCTAAATTAGTACATTATACAATTAAGATTGTAGATAAGTATTACAGAAATGTTAGGTATTCTAGATTGAATTGGCCAACGAGCTTGTAGCGTTCCAACGAGTTCATGTTTATACAAAGTTAGGTCAAATGAGTCACAGCGTTTAGAATGTACATCGCGTTAAAAGAAGGAATATCTACAAATGAATAGCAATTTGTTCAAAAACAAATTTATAACATATTTTCCTTCAAACAAGTAATTGTTTTCGTAATAAAATTTGATCTGTATTAGTCCTACACTAATCCAAGAAGTATTAATTTCAAATTTGAAAATAATAAAATTAACAGGAATTAGCATTTCCTCATTTCCATGGATGTTAGGAAAAAAAAATAAAAACTTTTTACAAAAAGTTTTGCAGGGTCATAATAAGTCATAGATGTCTTCAAGCATCCCTGTTATTGCAATTCTAAATATATTAAGGTCTGGGCGCAGGGGTTAGCATTTGTGAGGAATGGAGCCATTTTATGTTTCAAATAGTGGCTACTGACATATTATAAGCCTTTGCTTTGAAGCTATCGACTATTCATTATATTTTGAAATAAAAAGGTACATAATTTTCAGCTTAGGTAAAAAGTGCAGAATACGTAAAATATCCTTTTTAAGGAACCTTGCGCTCTTTCTTTTAAAAATAAAATTTGTGATGTGTGAAATTGTGTTATTTTGTGTATATATATTGTTGATAAATCATAATACGATAAATCATTCATTGGTGCTAAGAATATAATATTCTTATTGTTTCACTTTGTGGTTCCAGCCTCAAAAATCTCTGAACTTACTACACGAATGCAGAAAGACAGGCCTCTGTATGGTCGTGTAGATATATATATATATATATATATCTACCTTTTATTTTTTAAAAATAAATAATAAATAAATAAATAACCACCTCGTTACTTAGTCGGGAGACCGTAGTAAACATTTTTTGGTGGCCGACCATACATGGAGTTAAAGGTCAATTAACCAAAAATTTTTATAAATACATATGCAAGTTAGCAATATATATTATTACTTATATAACGTACTAAATAATAACTAAACTAGATTATTATTATGCAGTAAATATGATCAGTGAATTTAACTGTTTATGATTATGTGTGTAGTATAATACAAGTGCATAAAACATCTTGTATTAAAAACCAAAAATTAAAAGGATAAGCAAAAGGGGAGGGCTGCCAAAGATAAATTTTGAAAAAGTGCTACTATAATATAATTAAGACCCAAATATAAATTTTGAGGTCGTCATCAGGTGCTACACCTCAAGCCCTATACCATGTTTCTGCAGCTAGTACTAGCCGTAGCACGACATGGTTATCAATTCCTTATACGTTAATGTATAATCAAAATAAGGATGAAAGTATAGTATGCATGAATTATGTACTATAATAAACTTTAAATAAAGGTAATCAACACCTTAATAACGTAGATGCGACCATACCATAGCACCCATATAGTTTACAGGCGTAGCATTTATATGAATGCGCCAAATAATAAAATAATTAATTGCGAACACGCAACATTGTAGCACTATTGTAATTTTGAAATTGCGAACACGCACATCGCAGTAATACCATAAATAGGAATTGTAAACAAACAACTTACAAAGAGTTAGAACAGGTAACAATGTACCTGATGTTAGCATATAAAGGATAGTGCTATAATTTAAAAGGTTGCTGATCTTATAACATCGTAGTACTGTTATGTAAATGAATACAGTTACGGACATAGGTATTACACTGACTAACGAAAAGCAGACGACATAACAATATCGCAGCTATTGTACATCCTCTCTGTATTATTTCAATTCAAATTTTATAGCTTAAACTTACCAGATAAGTAAATAAAGTTGAACCCAATAAACCCAGGAACCGAAGCTTATAACGTAAACAAAAGGAAAGGAAAGATAATCCCAGAATGCCAGTTACTAAGTACAGAGAAGACGCGCACGTGAAGCAAATATTGGTCATGTGACTATATCGGCGGGGGAACAATTGTGGGTGGATCAAAGAAAACAGTTGAACAAGTTTATACATTTATTATGTTAATATTAATTATAATTACAATTAATTAATTTTTAATTTAATATGATTAAAACAAATACAATATACAAGTGATTTATGAAGTTAAAATAAACAGAATGTAAATAAAGAATAATAGGATTAAACCAAATACAATTTATAAATGATTTTTAAAAAATTTTTAATCAACAGAATGTACATAAGGAATCATAGTAAATCAAATTAATTACATAAATTATACTCAAGGATTTACAGATAACTAATCATAATAAAATTAAAATTAATTGTTGATTAAAAATTGTATATTGGACAATATAATTAGATTGGTATTGATTGGTTTGATTGATTTGGATTTAATTAAATCAATTTGATTATAGCATAAAGATAATTATTTATTATATTAAATATACAATATAATTATATTTTTACAAGTGAATTAATTAATAAAATTTATAGCTTGTATGCTATAAATATTAATGTTATTAGGATAAACAGTTGGAAATTAGTAGTACACAAATAACCAAGTTTAAGTTAGGTTATAATGTTCAAAAAGTACAAAGTATAACAAAGTATGTATGGTACATATTAAGGATTAAATGTACACAAAGTACAAAGCCTAAGTTTGGTAGGGAAAGATATACAGTTAGGATAAGGTGTACAACAATTGCAAAGTCTATGCTAGGTAGAATTATGTCATAGTTGGGACATAAAATGCACAAAGTGCAGGGTTTGAGTTAGTATGAATGTTACACATTCAGAATATAATGTACACAAAATACATAGTCTAAGTTAGATAAAATTATGACATATTTAGGGTATAATGTACTAAAAGTACAGTATCTAAGTTAGGTAAAATTATGACATATTTAGGATATAATGTACTAAAAGTACAGTGTCTAAGTTAGGTAAATTAATGACATATTTAGGGTATAATGTACTAATAGTACATTGTCTAAGTTAGGTAAAATTATGACATATTTAGGATATAATGTACTAAAAGTACAATGTCTAAGTTAGGTAAAATTATGACATAGATAGGATATAATGTACTAAAAGTACAGTGTCTAATTTAGGTAGTAATGTTACAAATTGGGATATAATGTACAAAAAGTACAATGTCTTGTTAGGTAGTTATGGTACACAGTTAGGTAGTTATGGCATACAGTTATGATATAATGATACAAAAAATATAAAGGCCATGCATGGTAAGTTACACTGTTATAATATAATAGTATAGAAAGTACAAGTATTATAATTATAATGTATATATTTAGGATGTACAGTTATAAACATTACAAAGACTATGTTAGGTATGGCCACAGTTATAATAAGATGGTATTCAAAGTACAATGTTTATATTGGTAGTGCACACTGTTATGATAACATGTTATATAACTAATGTTACTGTAAACCAGTTGGTATTTAAAAAATGTCCTCCATAAAAAAGAAACTATACACTCTTTGAAAAGTAATAAGTTTCAAATCTTTGTACATTTTCTTGTTAGCCCAGGTAATAGGTTGTGTATACGGCGTTGCAATAAAGATACCGTTGTTACTGGTAGGATTATACATAAACAGTAAAAAGTTGTGGAAATATTTACAACCAGATAATTTATTGCTTTCTTTGCCTGTATAACATATGATTCCATGGTTGGTAACACCAATAAATTTACAGATAATCACTTTATCAGAATTGCAGAAATCCAGGCAATATTTTTTGTTCAAAATATCTTGCTTTTCGAAATAAGGTATATCACTATGGTTAAAGTAGCACACAGAAGGTTGGTTATTGGAAGAAACGAGATCTTGATATACTTTATCCAAGATATTGGACATTCTGTAATAACATAAACACAAAAAGTAGTGATTTTAAATGGTATTTAAGTAAATTAAAATTAATTAAAAACTGTATTACAAGTATTAATTTGTAAGGTAAAGGAAGTAAATAAAACTAATTGTAAAATGGACAAATTAGATATTTAGTATACCCGAAAATATTTAACTACATGAAACTCTATGAACAAAGAGATGAGATATAATAAGTAAAGAATTAAAATTATAACTTACATACAAAGTACTTTATATCTTAACTGTATCATTTATAAATAACGGCCTAATTTACTGTGTAATTTTCGTTTAGTCATTAGGATTTCCTTGAGCTTTTTTCCAATAGTATAAATAAAATTAAATTAAAATGTGTGAAATTGTGATGTGTGTTATGGTTCTGTATTGTCGAATGTAAATGCACCTAGTAAACGTATTCTTAATAAGAGATAATCTTTCTTCATGCCGAAACACAACATTACTCTAAAGGTGAGACCCTATTTACAGTTACTCAGTATGACATCTTCAACTCTTCGTACCATTGCATCATCGTCATCTCATTGTTCAGCCATCGCGCCAAAGTCATCCTACTACATAGCTATCGTATTGCGTTATTGTCATCGTGCCATCGCTCTATCGTCATCGCATTGTCACACTATCTATCAAAAACCTCGACGGCTCGGTGATGGGATATTAAATACTTATCCACTGTGAGTGAAATATCTCTTTTTATTAAACCCGCGATAGGGAACTGCAGTTAAAGAATAATATGTTGCGCACTACTAATTTTAGTGTCTAAGCCTAGGAAGGCTTAAATTTTCTGTGCAATGTAATTGTGTAATGTATTTAAATTATTGATGTAATTTTATAATTGTAATAAGTTCTCTTATTCGATGTTGTTATGTGAAAGATTCAGTTTTGTCTGAAAATATGATTGATTGATTGTATATTGTATACTTCAGATCCCTTAATATACGCTTGGAGTTAATTATCGAGTAATGTCGAAAAGGCACCACACGCGAAATAAAATAATTCCTTTATTTCTATAGCGCTGAAATCTATGTAAAATCTTTTGAGCAATCGTCCATTTGCGAATTATTATTCGCGATTTGACGTTGAAAAGCCCATTTGTGATAAAAAAAAGTATCCGCGAAAAATGAGGAATCTACAATAACGTCCCTTTCAAGAATTTTTCACTCATATGTAGACTCCACCACTTGCCGGTGGAGAGCTATAAATTTTGTCCTATATTCGGCACTCAGGGCCAGTGAGCAGGGTGAGATATTTTTGGTGCCAGTGCCTACTGCAGCACGCAATCACAGTCTATACGGGCTCATTCGAAGGACCGGTGCTCATGTCCCACGGTGGAAAATTGGAATAGTGAAAAAAGAACAGTCAGCCTTATTCTCTGAACTAAATCTGTCTTTAATTGTTTTTTTAATATTGAAATCTTCTTTCTCCTGACAGTAGATTGCTTAAAATCATGATTGCTAAGGAAGACAAATTTATTGCTGAGTACAAAGCCTTTCTTGCTTAAAATTTAATTTCACCCCGAATTATGAATTTTGAGTTAAATACGCCTTGAAATCCCCGGTTCCATTAACTGAAGATATTCATTTTTATTTAACTGTGATTTGGATAGTCTGGACACTTTTAAAGATAGAATGGACGACAGTGACTACAACATGTATGACGTGTGCGAGTAAGCAAACAACCGGATGTTTTACCGGTGTCTCTATTTTTGTTTTCATCTTCATATCTTCATAGATTGTAGCTAAAAATCCAAGTTTTATCAAGGAAAGTGTTCATTCACTCACTTCCTTGTAAAAATGGGCATTCTGCATGAATTTTCGATATAATTATGTTATCCAATTTTAATTCATCTTAATCAGAAAATTTCGCTGTCATAAAATACTGAAAAAATTGTCTTAAATGTATGATTCATTGATTCATTGACATTTTGATCCAGATTGCTATCATTCTCATGTGTTGATCAAAAATCATCATCTCATGTGCCTTCAATTTTGTTGTGATCTCCATTTCTTGTCATTTTGTCATTTAGGAAAAATTACCATTTATATGCCTTTTATATTTTGATTATGTATAATATATAATTGTCTATGTTGACATAACTAATGGCTTTTTCGAAATGTAGCTATCAGATGTTTCTTGTCATTCCTTTTATAGAAAGCTTTTGGTCCGTGTGTGAAAATTTATGTGGTCGGTATACTACCGAGATAAATTGAAATAATTTTGTTCGAATGTACTTGCAAAATCAAATTGATAAAAATTAAACAAATAGAAAAAACAAATAAAACACATTTATTTAAGTATATATTTTAAATACAATATAAATATTACAAGTTAAATTGCTACAAAACATCAAATCCACCGATAACCACAATAAGCATGTTAATAAATAACTTCACATATTAAAGCTTCATTGACAACGATAAGATATTTCAGTAACGGACACAAAAAGCATATAAAAAGAAATTATAAAAAAAGTAGGTGTTATCAGATCACTTTTCAAAATGATTCATCGATATAAAAATCAGTGAAAAATTGTAAGAATGCAAGACGTTAGATCGGCGGATGATAAAAAAAATAATACTTCCACGTACATGTAGGTGATGATACCATGAATTTCTATCGAATGACCTTTCAGCTATGACCTGAAAACGTAGGTCCTGTGTCACGGTAGGCGCTGGCACGATAAAGAACCCTCACTGCTCAATTGCCCTGAGTGCCGAGTATAGGTCTAAATATGAAGCCCTTCACCGGCATACGGTGAAGTCTCCATATGAGTGAAAAATTCTCAAGAGGGACGTTAAACAATATACAATCAATCTATCGAATGATAAAGCTTATTTTGCACAACATGCTGCACATGGTGAAGATGGACACAAATGTAAATGCAAAGTAAAGAAAAGAATATCCTTATATCAATTAACTCGTCAACAATTTCAAAACAAATGTTTATAATTAAGGAGGCTGGGGGTCAATAAATTAATCACAAATTAACAACCAGATTTAACTTATATTTTAAGATATGGTATCTTAAGCTGTCAACTATCATTTGGCAAAGAAAAAATTCATATATTTTAGTTTTAAAATTTGATCATTTTTTATATATTTATATGGAGCTCTTCTTTTAAAGGAGATCGAAATAGTCTGAAAATGGCTGCCACCCCCCAGCCTCGTTAACATTATCAACTTTATATTTTTAATCATCATTTTCAACTGTTTTATGCTCACTCCTCCATGGCACATAATCCCACCTCTGATGTTTCGGGGGTCCGTGTTTGCTCTGCTCTTATTTTGTATTGTTTTATGAACTTTGAGATTGAATACTGTTCGTTATCTCCATATCCTTCTTTATTGGAATCCGGATCATCTTACAATTGAGTATTATATCTTATACAATCCAATCATGGGGAATAATTTTTGAAAACACAATTCACATTTAATAAGGTCATAAATAATGAATACTCTTATAAGAAAATGAAAACAAAATTGATATATAAATCAACATTGAAGACTATGCTTAAAATAAGTTTTAAAACACTTTGATAATATTTTTAGGTATGTTAATTAAGGAATGACTCTAATTCTTGGCCAAATTATTCAGTATAACATGGTTTGGGTCAGTTTACGCTTATAATCAACGACGCAGATTAAGCTGGTTGTCAAGGGGTGTGTCCCCATACCAAACCAGATTACACAGAATAATTTGCGTTCTTTTTTGAAAATCAACCAATGAGCGACTACAATTCAAACAAAATTAAATCATTAATTCACCGAGCTTATAAAAATAACGTGTCATTTCTCTATGTACAATTTATAACGCAATCACTAGAAAGCGGTCGTTGTTGTTGCTCAAAATAAGAAAACTACTCAACCCAAAGTCCTGGTTATACGAAACACTTATTCACAAGAAGAGAGTTAATAAATATCATCTTTAACATATTTTATCACTGCTTGATTTCAACAGAACTGCATCAACATGTATGTATATTCAATATTCTTTGGCACAATTCGGTAACATCTGCCAGAGGCTGAACAGTGCCAAGCTTAAGCTCACTTAAATATTTCCTTAGGAAATCAGGGACTAGGAACGTCTGTAAAATACCAGTAAATAAAAGTTAACGAATGGCAAAATTTCAACAATAAAAATATATAATATCTGCATATTTGTACAAACTAGATAATTATTTGCATGATAATTTATGTCTTTTTAAGTTTGCAAAATCGACTATTTAGTTACTCTAAATTTGGATTACCTGATACAGATTATTGATCAAAAAATCATCAAATACGTCTTCCTATGAAAAAGGCAAAAAAGATGACACAGAAATAACAACTAAACATTCATCGATATTTCTAAAAAAGTAGTATTTCGTTCTACCTCCAAGAAACTTTTGTCCTGATCATTCAGGACTGTGTGGACTGGACTGCTTTGACAATCTAATGAATTCTCGTTGGAGGATTGATTTTTGTCGGAATCCGATGTAATCGTTGGTGATTGTTCCGCGTTGTTGTTCCTTTGCACATCATTTGTAAGTTGTTCAGCTGTAGTTTTCTCCAAATGAATATTCTCAATCATGTTATCACTTTTTTGTTTAGAAATGTAAACGTTATTCTGTATTTAATATAAGATATGAAGCATAAATTATAAAGAATTAGTACGCAATAGACGAAATAAAGGTAATGAACAGTGAAAGATCTCAGAAAGTCATATAAACAATGCAAAGTTAGGCTTGGGCATAAATGTACATGTATTTTCTTGATAATGGTACTGCGAATATCATACAAACCCTTGGTACTTTTGAATTATTTAACAACTGATCTCCATCCGGTAATCTTCTTTTCATCTATAGAATTTACGAAAAACATATTTACATATTTAATGTTTCTTGAATTTTCTGAAATGTATCTTATGGCGTTAACTATTCTTTAAGAATATTTTTTTTTCTTTTACGCTCATATGTCCGATATTAAGCAGATAATTGAGGATTTAGATGTGTTCAGTTAAGAAAATAATGACCTGCATCTGGTTTGGAGTTCTCACTTTTTCACTTAGTTTGTTTTCCGTCAAGAAGTGCGTTCTTGGGAACTGTTGGTTGTCATCACCTTTGGACTTTGTTTTTTCAAAAATAAATGTATTGTTTTGTACATGCTCAAACAAGTCTGGATTCTGTTGCAAGTGCTCTGCTGTTCCTTTGTTGCTTTTGAAATCTTCTGTGTCTTTGACTGCGTGTGTCACATCTGTATCAGGGTTAGGGCGGGCAAAACTTTGCCTTTGACGAGCATTTTCTTCCCATTGTATAACATGACTTTCTGATTTATCACTTTCTTTAATGGAAGGTACACGCAACATGCTGTCTGTTTTGTCAGATACGACATTTTGTTGAAGAACTGCTCTTTCAATCGTAGCGCTTTTTGATGAAGAAGAGAAAAGAGTCTTTTTATCGTCATTTGTAAAAAATGAAAAGGCAGTAACACGGGTCGGTTCAAGTATCCCACAGGTATCCTGAATAAAAGAAACTAAATTAAAATAAATGAACTTGAAGGTTTTTTAAAAATTATTTTCAATATTTAAAAGATAAAATAATTTTTTCAAAGATTTACAGCCTTTTTGCGAGCATGTTCTTTATTATGATATGCTTTTCTTGTCTTTATTGTTTCACTTTATAACACAAAGGATGCTATTTAAACATTAATCATAATATCTCTTGTGAATATTGAAAGGTGTCAATAACCTTCCATCTCTTCAAAACATTTTCAAAAGCTTCAAGCGAATCTGTTAAGGATTTTCCATTAATGCTCGCATGTAATATGATTGCTGGAACAAAGTCCGTTTCCAGCATCCAACTCTCTAATGCGTTTTTGCTCTCTTCGTTGTTGTTTTCCTTTAGATTTTGGTAATGTTTCAGCAAATTATCCCATCCAGGTGGTAAAGGGTTCCATTTCTCCTTGAATAGCATAATTAATTTATCGAAAATCTCTTCCCCTCCTTTGTTTAGATTTGATATGTTTTTGAACTCTAGGTCCCATTTCCATCCTGGAGGACCCTGGCTGTAGAGTGATTTAGGAATCTTTGTTTGACTTTTTTCATAGATTAATTTCACAATAAGTGTCTGGGTGCTTCTCTGAAATTTTCGTATAACTTCAGATCTGGCCAGTCTTTTAATTACTGGCCCAGGATTCAGTTCCACATCACCACACGTCCATAACACAAGTAACACCGCTTTATCCGACCAAAGTAATACATGTGTTTTTCTGCGTCCAGAGGAAACGCAAAGAGAGAGTAAGTGTGCAGCTACTGCAAGAAATATTACACGGCATATGTCATAAGTTTTTAGTTAGAGAGTAGTATGTATTAGCAACGTTTCTAAAAGGTCAAAATATTGTCCCAAGGTATATAGAATTTGATATGCCATGTCTTTTACTGACCTAGTAGAATTGTTAGGAATAACAGCAAAAGCTTTTCTCCAGCTGAAAAATAAAACAACAAAACTATTTAGTAAGAAGAAGAGATCAAATAATGAACACAGAAACATAATCAAAAATATGAAAAAGAGAAGAAACAATAAGATTCAAATCATTGCTGACATTTTAAATAAATGAAGTAAGTTGGAAAAAATAAAAGTATCAATAGATGAAGAAGACACCCAACTACATAAACAAGTGGTCCATGGGCCTTATATGTCACCTGAGCATCATGTAACAACTTTCAAATGATTGAATTTTGTTCATGTTTTAAGCTAGATGCTATGGCATTCACAATTCTGAAAGAGGCACCATTGCTTATCATAACGATACACTTAGCATACACTCAGCAATTGCTTAGTTTGTTAACTTAATATCCATAGGCAGGGTAGGGGAACAAAAAATCCATTTCAACTAATCAGTAATATTCATCTAAATCAGAAATGCCCCTTCCACACATCAACCCCTGACCCTAGTCCACACATTGCACAGTTTTTGAAAAGGCACATGCTTAGCAAAAATGTTTAATTAATATCAAGGAGAAAATTTCAAACAATTCATTTTCAGTATATAAGTAGAGCCTCCTCACTCCCTGGTATTCCTGACTCAGGGGCCTTGAAATTCACAATGCTTGAAGAAGAGTCTTTGCACATCATAACTATATAGATAGTTCATCTGCTTATCAAGCAAGAGCAGAGAAAAAGATTTTCAAAAATGTAATCTATTTTTACTATATAATCAATAGCGTCCAGCCCTAACACCAGAACCCCCTACAATGGGACCATGAATTTCCCAATTTTTGTAAAAACATTCTTCCTCATCATAACTATTTACTTATTTGGTTCATTTAATAACCAGGAGCAGAGAAGAAGATTTTCAAAGAATAAATGCATTTTGCATTATATAATCAAATGAATACAGTCCCGCCTTAATACTAGAGCCTCTGACCCTGGGGCAATAAAATTCACAATTTTGGTAGAAACACTCTTGCTCATTTTAAGTATGTTCTTAGTTTATTTAATACCAAGGAGCATAGAAGATTTTCAAAGAATTAATGCATTTTCACTATATAATCAATATAGCCCCCCCCAGCACTAGAACCCCTGACCCTGGGGCCATAAAATTCACAATTTTGGTAGAGGCACTCTTGCTTATCATAACGATGTACCAAGTTTATCTAATAACCAGGAGCAGAGAACAAAATTTTTAAAGAATTAATGAATTTTCACTATATATTCAATACAGCCCCGCCCTAACACCAGAACCACTGACCCTTGGGCCATAAATTTCTCAATTTTGGTAGAAACACTCTCGTTCATCATAACTATGTACTTAGTTTATTTAATACCCAGGAGCAGAGAAGAAGATTAACTAAGATATATAATGATGTTCAATGAATAATCAATATAGCCCCGCCCTAGCACTAGAACTCATGACCCTGGGGTCATGAATTTCACAATTTTGATAGAGGACTCGATGTTGATTACAATCATACCAACAGTTTGACTGCCTGATATCCAGGGGTTAAGAAAATTTTCAAAGATTGCACAAATTTCAGTGGTTTTGGTCCCACCTCTAGGCCCCAGGGAACAGGAACCATGAAATTCACAATTTTTGTATCCCTTTACCCAAAGATGCTGTATAAATTTGGTTGAAATTGGCCTAAAGTTTTTAGAGAAGAAGCTGAAAATGTTCAAAAGTTTACGACCGATTGACGGCAAACGACGTACGACGACGGACAAAAACTGATAGCCATAGGTAACCTGAGTGATTCAGGCTTTACTGCTATGCTCAATATATATTGGACATTTGAGTTTGCAAAGATTTTGCACAAAAATAGATATCAATGTCATTGATCTGAGCAGAAAAGTCTGAATGACAAATTTCGATGGAATTTATGATCTACAGTTTTCTTTCTGAATTGTTTCCTTTCAAACAGGTTTATGCACATAAAATCTCAGATTTCTGATACATTTATCGGAAGCATTTAGATTTAGTCACTTTGCAAGGGACATGTATTACTTAAAAATACTTTGCTTCATTACAGGTGTTATAATTGACTTTAGTCAAGTATAGTAAATATTTAATATTTATGTTTGAAAAAATTCACACAATGTGTCCTTTTCATACAAAATGAACTACAATTACTATGAAACATGAGCTTTATCATCTTTTGAAACATTACTGAGTTTTTCCTCAATAATAGCGAATGGTTAAAGGTATGTTGTGACAAGTGTGCAATGAGAGAAAAAAAGTTGCTTGAAAGTTTGAGAGAGGGATGGCTTGTGTTATGTTTGAGAGCTTGTGTGGGTTTGAATTGAAACCTGTATGCATCGAAGGTTGATGAATCATTCACGTCGATTGAACATATATGTTGTGTATCAAACATACCTTGCCTTATCTTTATTGCATACTACAATAAAAAAAGAAAAAAAATCGTGAGAATAAATGGTAAAATGAATGAGCAAGTCGTGCCTTTTACGATTGATTAAATTAGGTTACTATAATTAAATATAAAATTTACTTTGATACTTTGATTTACTATGAAATTTTACTTTCGAATTTTATTAAAAATTTGTGTTTATTTCAATTAGGATCTAAAATATAATAAGATACGTATATCGTTTTGAAATTCATTATTGATATACTTGATTTACTAATGTGAAAACTTTGATTTACATAGTAAAGTATAGTAAGCCATAGTAAACTATAGCTAACTATAGTAAACTATTTTCGATAGTACTTTTCGATTAGGAGTTATTTCTTTTTAGCAATATTTAGAAAATATGTGAAACAATTAGGTTTTTTCTAAGGACATCAAAATTAGATATTGACACTGAATATATGTAAGAAAGCAAAATGCAGTAACTCAGACTATCACATTTCAACATATAAAACTTTTTATCAGGAAAATCTGTAAATGTAGATTCCATCATGTTCGAAAAAGATTCAAGATGTTGCAACACAAGTAAAAGTTAATATTAACTTCTCCCACCTCAATCCCCATAAACCAAAACTCAAACTTGTATCTTTAGAGCAACCCAACCCTTCGGGCTGCAATAATAAATTTGTATTCTGAAGTGTTCTTTTTAAAAAAAAAAAAAAAAAGAATTGTTGTTCTTTCTGGCGCTGCCTGTTCTTTACGCATCACAGTTAAGGTAACAAATGGAAATATCAACGATTTTTTACGATAAAAATACATACTTTATTAGAATGGATAATTCCTTTTAGGACTTCACTGATATCAAAAAATTGTTATGTGGTTTAAATCTACATATTGGGGACATCTAGATTTTTTTTATTTAGACTTGTCACATGATTTTAGTAATTATACATACAGTTTAGAGGTCATCCATACAAGGGCATAACCAAGTTAAAAATTGTAGTTTAATTTGCAATACTTTTCAACTCTAAAATGTAGCTTGTGAAAAGTGCTGCGAATCTATATACCAGTAGATTCCCTTTTTTAATTGGAAAAAATTAATTTGTTGGGCGGCAGGTTGACTATTTTGCTGGTTAACTACATTAAATATAGCTATAATAAATTCATTAGCAAGATTTCATGAGGTTCGCAGCACTTTTCAAATATCTTAAGGATTCTTGAGTTTATGTGTAAAACTTTACAAGATACATTGAGGGTATTTCCTTGCAATAAATCGATTTATTAGGGCCCTTCAATGACTTTTTCAATGAATCTGCATACAAACACACGACAGTATCACTTGTCTGGAGAATGTACGGACAGTTGATCAATAAAATACTAAAATAGACATCGCATCCAAGTTAACGGCCTTTTATTTAATTGCAAATGATATTTTTTTGAAAACAAAAGAAATTTTTCAATGTACACAATGTGACTTGATCAGCTTCTCAGTGTGTACAAACTTCGTCATTTTTGCGAGATGACGTCACATTGACAATTGCAAAGCGATCGATCAATCATTTACATACTGTTGTATGGGATTTAACAAATGATAAAACTGCATGTAATAGTATACAGCTATCCAACTGTTTGAAATAGCAAATGATTTCATTTTCTGATATTTCAAAGACCTTATATCATGTGTGACGTCATAGTAAACATTTCCCGTACAAATCAGGACCCGCCTCCTTACTTTAACCTTAACTGTGCTGCGTATATGGCAACCGCCAGATAATACATACGCAGCACAGTTAAGGTTACAAATGGAAATATCGGCGATTTTTAAGATAAAAAATACATACTTTATTAGGACGGGCGAATCTTTTTAGGAATTCACTGATATCAAAAAAAATTAATGTGGTTAAATTCTACATGTTGGGGACATTTAGATTTTTTATTTAGACTTGTCATTTGATGTCGACGTCACATGACTTTGGCAATTAAACTCGTAGTTTAGAGGTCATCTATAAATTTCAATATTGCAAGGGCATAACCAAGCTAAATATCTTAGATTATTTTATAATCATTTTTAACACTATATGTAGTTTGTGAAAAGTGCTGCGAACCTATATAGATTCCCTTTTTTAATTGGTAAAATTTAATTTGTTGGACGGCAAGTTGAATATTTTGCTGGTCAACTACATTAAATATAGTTATAAATAATTTATTTGCAAGATTTCAAGAGGTTCACAGCACTTTTCAAATAACTTAATGCTTCCTGAGTTTATGTGTAAAATTTTGACAAGATACATCGAGGTTATGCACTTGCAATAAATCGATTTATTAGGGCCCTTCCGTTACTTTTTCAATGAATCTGCATACAAAGTTACAAACACACGACAGTGTCGCTTGTCTGATAAATGCACGTACAATTTATGAATAAAATACTAAAATAAACATCGCATCCAAGTAAATGGCTTTCTATTTTACCGCAAATAATATTTCATTTGAGAACAAAAGACATTTTTCATTGTAAAAAATGTGACTTGATCAGTCTCTGACTGTGTAAAAATTGCGTCATTTTTGCGAGATGACGTCACATTGACAAGTGCATTGCGATCGATCCTTCGTTTATATACTGTTGTGTGGGACTTAACAAACGACAAAACTGCATGTAATAGTAAGTTTGTATGTAGTATACAGCTATCCAGCTGTTGCAATAGCAAATAATTTCATTTTGTGGTATTTTGAAGATCTGATATTATGCGTGACGTCATAGTAAACATTTCCCGTACAAATTAGACCCCGCCTCTTTACTGTAACCTAAACTGTGCTGCGTATTTTTACCTGCAACCTACCGTTCTAACATTCTTATTCTAAAACATGTCATTCTTATTCGATACAATGTGATTTCTATTTGATTAGTCCTATTCAATAATTTGTAATTTGCATTCGATAAATTGCTATCCTGATTGGAAGAAATATAGCAATAGGAGGAAATATGGTAATATGATTCCTATATCACAATATATATATTTTTTTTCGAAAACACACGTTTCCTATTCGATGTCCGACATATTTGAAAACATGCGATTCCTATTCGCTAATTTTGTCATTCCTATCCGCTAATTAAAGTCTTCCTTTTCAGACGGAAGACTCTATAGTGATTCCACTGTTTCTTTTTTGTATCATTATTTTTTCCCCTTTCCTTGTCAGGCGGATTTCTCAGAGATGGATGGACGGATTTTCTTGAAATTTTTACGGATGATAGAGAATAAAATTACGCTTAGAGGGTTTTTTTTCTAATTCTTTCAAAATTCACTTCCGTTCGTAAGATATGTCCGATTTCTGTCTTTTTCAAAAATATTTTGTTATAGTCATACCTCGGAAACGGTTAGAGATGTAGACACCTAACTTATATGAGTAATAAATCTTGATAAGTAGGCGAGCCCATTTGGGTTAAGATTGTCCAGCGTCACTTCAAAGGAAATGATATAAGAAATCGAAAATTTCAACTTTTCTCTTATGACACTCTTTTTTCATCACATTATACGAGGGTTGTGCCATAAAATCGTAGACAAGTCGTCTTGTGTGAAAAAATAACATCACTGCCTTCTGAAATTTTCACTACTATTTAGTACATATTTTAGTGATATACACATCAAATTTCAGATAGATTTATGCATAAACTAGAGGTACTGTGAGCAATGAGCTCACTAAATGATACCCCCCGCCTCCCATATGGTTATAACTGATGACAAAGTCCATGGTTTGCCATGGCCGGGAAACCCAAAATATGTGTCAGATCAAAAAGTAAAATAGGAGGTGCACAATGGCAATATGTTATAAAGATTCTGTGAAAGTTTCATTAAATTTCACTCAGTGGTATAAGAGGAGTTGCGGATAAGAGATAGGTACCCTAAAGCGTAACAGACGGACGGACGGACAGACGTACAGACGGACGGACGGACAGACGGACGGACGGACGGAATTAACGATTACTATATACCCTCCCGCTTTTCAAGCGGGGGGTATAATAAACAAGTTATGAGATTTTATGCCATGTATTGTATCACCTTACGACGCATTGATTATAACGTCAAAGTTTCTAAAACAGCGTCACGTTTTATCTTTGCTGAAAATAAAGTTGGATAAGTCCGACTTAAATTTTATTGATACACATTCTGTTGTCTCCATAAACAGCCGAAGAACCAACTGGTACCCTCATACGATTTTCAAAAGATTTATTAGTAAGTTACGGACAATATTCTCACCATCATTCAACTAATATAAAATCTCATATCGGCGGTCTACTGTGACAGCGTCTTTTGCTATTACATTAGGAGTTTGTCCGTATGTTTTGTACTCCCCGGGGACTCGATAAAAAAAATCGCTTAGAAAACTCCTATTTCATTTGTATACTTAAGATATGTGATATTTTTTAAAATCTTTTTTTTCTTCTATGGTCATTATAAGTCTCTAAAGGTGTCATTACAACATCGAAATAAAACTGGACTGTTCTCCGGTGCGCCGTAACGTCATAAAACGTCGCCATTTTTCGTGTCTTGTGTTTACCACTTTCCCATTTCGAATGCCCGAGAAACTGCCAAAAATGTAACAAATGCCTTAATATTTTTACAAAGACCACAACATTGATTGTGGAATTGAATAAGGATAATTTTAATCCAAATCTTATGTATTTAAAACTTTTATTTGGAATTAAAACTTGTGTATTTCTTTAATAAAACCTTGGTTTTTGACTGTGCTCCGTAGGACAATACCCCGTGCACATTCAAGCATAATAAAACCTTTATTTTTGCTTATATTTTATTAAAAAAATTATCATGCACTTAAATATGATAAATAAACATTTACTGAAATTTTCAGCTTATTGCACCACTTACTTTTCGAGAAAAACGCTTTATCTACGATTTTACGGGACAACCCTCGTAGTATCTAAATTGTTATTTCGAAATATATCAGTCCAACCGGAAACAAAAACGGCAACTTCTGGTTAAAAGAGAAAAACTACATAATTTGAGTATTTATCTTTTCCATAAACATCTTTTATAGATAAAAGTATTTTTTATGAATTTTGGATATGTTATTTAAACTCTAATGTTTACAATAACGTCAAATATCTTTGCAAAATTTACTTCCGGTCGCGTGATTTCCCTACTCAAAAGGAGAAGTTTTCATAGCTAGATCTCATAAACGGTAAGAGATGAAGACACCAAACTTATAGGAATGCTAGATCTTGATGAGTATGTAAAACCAGTGGGAATAATATTGTCTGCCATCACTTCCGGTCGTCACAGGAAGTGATAAAACAAATCTAAAATGTCAAATTCTCTTTGATGAATCTTTTTTGCATCACATTATAGCATCTTATTTGTAGTTTCAAAATGTATCAGTCCCACGGGAAAAAAACAACTTCCGGTTATTAGAGAAGAACTACATAATTTAAGTATTTATCTTTCCCATAAATACTTTTTATAGATAAAGTATTTCTAATAATTTTTGGATATGTTATTCAGACTACATTTGTATACAGTAACGTCGAATATCTTTTTAAAATTCACTTCCGGTCGCGTGATTTGCTGTCCTCAAAATGAGAATTTATCATAGCTAGATCTCTTAAACGCAAGAGATTAACACACCAAACTTATAGGAGTAGTAGATCATGATGAATAGGCAAATCCATTTGGGTTAACATCTTTCGTCGACACTTCCGGTTGTCACAGGAAGTGATCAAAAAAATTAAAAATTTAAACTTTCTTTGGAATCTTTCTTAGTAATACATTATAGCATCTTATTTGTAGTTTTGAAATATGTCAGTCCAACTGGAAACAAAAACGACAACTTCCGGTCATGAGAGAAAAACTGTAAAATTTAGTATCATACTATCCCATTAATATTTTTTATAAAAAGAGTATTTGAAAAGGTTCATGTTTTTTACAGACTGAGAGTCTAGAGTAAACTAAAACATCTTTCTAAAAATTTACTTCCGGTCACGTGATTTCTTGTCCTCAAAATGAGAAGTCTCTTGAAATGTAACAGATTAAGACACTTAACTTATATGAATTATAAACCATGAAGATCGGGCAACAGATATAGGACAAAATGTGTCAACCGTCACAGGAAGTGATAAAAAAATTAAAAATGATTTTTGTAAATGTTATTAAGGCTATACTTGTCTTAAGAAACGTCGATAATCTAGGTAAGTTACACTTCAAAGTCCTTAAAAGAATACAAAATAAGAGCTGAGGAAAAACAGACCTCCGAAACATCAGAGTTTGGATCAGATGCCATGGAGGAGTGAGCATCCCCTGCTGATCGGTCACACCCGCCGTGTGCTTTTTGTCAAATCTAGACCCAACCTCTTTCTGTTTCCTTCACTGTAATGTATTTACTTAACAGTTTCTTTGAATTAGACAATTTTTTTTGTAAGTAACCTATGTGAAAACGATTTGCATTGAGTTTGAATAGCTCGTATGCAATGCAATCTGAATTTTTAATCCAAGAAATCGATCTTAGAAAAGTAAATCATTATTTATTATATCAAATAATAATAATAATAATGAATTTAGAAAAATAATCTTTTTCTTGTTTCTTAAACTACATTTAAGAGAAACTTACCACAATCCTTGATTTTTCAAACTCCCCAAACTAAAAATGAAATAATTAAAATACATAGAGCTAGGTCTATCATTATGAAGCTAATACAGTCATATACTAAGTGGAATTTAAAACGTGTCTTCTAAAGTAGATTCACTAACATGCTTTTCAAATTCATATTGTATTGAACGATTTGCTGACATTGTCTCGTATCAAATGTTACGCTTCATTAGTGTTCATTTTCCTACCCTTTTCCAGCAAGAAGAATTTCAAGTCACAAAAATATATTTTCGATGATGAAGGATATGAAGATAACGAACAGTATTCACTATCAAAGTCTTAAAAACATTACAAAATAGGAGCAGAGCAAACGCGGACATCTAAAACATCAGAGGTGGAATCAGGTGCCATGGAGGATAAATTGCATCCCCTTCCGACCGGTCACACCCGCCATTTTCTCTTTGTCATGATCAGGAAATACATAAGGAACACATAGTTTACGAAACTAACAATGCAAATGGCGGTCAAGGTTATCTATTTGTACGCAGATAAATATGAAGGTAATCAATCACTGTGCATTATGCACTGCAACTTAACTGTTTAAATTTATTGTGAAATATATTTTTTTTATGAATTTAGGAATTTAATTATACAGAGCATATTATTAAAAATGCAATATCGGTAATTTAATTTCTGAGTTATTGTGAAGTGGTTTGTTTTATCGGTCTTAGACTACACCAACACCCAAGCTGTCAAACCAATTAACCTGTCACAGATACCCGACATCAAAATGAGCTTGGGATTAATTAAGATTCCCCAAGTTTGAAGGTGTTAATTAATAGCCACTGGCGAGAGTGTGTGAAGTCACGACGCTAAGTGTGTTCAGTAGACCGAAAAATTCACTGCACTTCGAGATAAGACAGGTAAACAAGAGGCCCATGGGCCACATCGCTCACCTGAGAAACTTTGACCATTCTGTTCTTTACCAGATTTCACCTTTGTTATACATAATGCATCCCCACCCTACCCCTATGATCATAATTTAGACATTTTGAAATCTACACTACCCCATGATCCTTCCATGGGCACATATGTTTCAGCTTTTTTGGCCCAGTGGTTCCTGAGAAGAAGATTTTCAAAGATATTTCCTATACATTTCTAAGTAAAACTTTGATTCCCTATAATGGCCCTGCCCTTCCCCCGGGGGTCATGATTCCTACAATTTAGAATTTACACTACCCCAGAATACTTCCACATAAGCTTCACTTTTTCTGGCCCAGTGGTTCTTGAGAAGAAAATTTTCAAAGATTTTTCCTATATATTTCTATATAAAACTTTGATTCCCCATTGTGGCCCCGCCCTTCCCCCTGGGGTCATTATTTGAACAATTTAGAATCTACACTATACCACGATGCTTCCACATAAGTTTCAGCTTTTCTGCCCCAGTGGTTCTTGAGATGAAGATTTTTCCTATATATTTCTATGTAAAACTTTGATACCCCATTGTGGCCCCACCCTTCCCCTGGGGGTAATGATTTGAACAATTTAGAATCTACACTATACCAGGATGCTTCCACATAAGTTTCAGCTTTTCTGGCCCAGTGGTTCTTGAGAAGAAGATTTTCAAAGATTTTTCCTATATATTTCTATATAAAACTTTGATTCCCCATTGTGACCCCACCCATCCCCCGGGGGTCATGATTTGAACAATTTAGAATCTACACTATACCAGAATGCTTCCATATAAGTTTCAGCTTTTCTGGCCCAGTGGTTCTTGAGAAGAAGATTTTCAAAGATTTTTCCTATATATTTCTATGTAAAACTTTGATACCCCATTGTGGCCCCGCCCTTCCCCTGGGGGTCATGATTTGAACAATTTAGAATCTACACTATACCAGGATGCTTCCACATAAGTTTCAGCTTTTCTGGCCCAGTGGTTCTTGAGAAGAAGATTTTCAAAGATTTTTCCTATATATTTCTATATAAAACTTTGATTCCCCATTGTGGCCCCACCCATCCCCCGGGGGTCACGATTTGAACAATTTAGAATCTACACTACCCCAGGATGCTTTAACATAAGTTTCAGCTTTTCTGGCCCAGTGGTTCTTGAGAAGAAGATATTCAAAGATTTTTCCTACATATTTCTATGTAAAACTTTGATACCCCATTGTGGCCCCGCCCTTCCCCCGGGGGTCATGATTTGAACAATTTAGAATCTACACTATACCAGAATGCTTCCATATAAGTTTCAGCTTTTCTGGCCCAGTGGTTCTTGAGAAGAAGATTTTCAATGATTTTTCCTATATATTTCTATATAAAACTTTGATTCCCCATTGTGGCCCCGCCCTTCCCCTGGGGGTAATGATTTGAACAATTTAGAATCTACACTACCCCAGAATGCTTCCACATAAGTTTCAGCTTTTCTGGCCCAGTGATTCTTGAGAAGAAGATTTTCAAAAATTTCCCTATGTATTTCTATGTAAAACTTCGATTCCCCATTGTGGCCCCGCCCTTCCCCCGGGGGTCATGATTTGAACAATTTAGAATCTACACTACCCCAGGATGCTTCCACATAAGTTTCAGCTTTTCTGGCCCAGTGGTTCTTGAGAAGAAGATTTTTTAATGACCCCACCCTATTTTTGTCTTTTCTTGATTATCTCCCCTTGCGAGGGGATATGTCCCTTCATTTTAACAATTTAAATTCCCCTTTACCCAAGGATGCTTTGTACCAAGTTTGGTCAAAATTGGCCCAGTGGTTCTTGAGAAGAAGTCGAAAATGTGAAAAGTTTACAGATGGACAGCTAGACAGACGGACGGACGACAGACAAAATGTGATTAGAAAAGCTCACTTGAGCCTTCGGCTCAGGTGAGCTAAAAAGGGCTTGGGACTTTGAATATACTTCGACATAAGCGGGGTATTCGAGATTACCGTGTTCGAGATATCAAGTGTTTTTTTTTTACATCATATATAGAGAGAAAGCGACCGGGACCGGCGATCGACTTCGACATAAGCGGGGTATTCGAGATATCCCATGTTCGAGATACTGATATTTTCATGTAACAGAAAAATCTGTCGTCAATTCAGTGTATAAATAATTAACTAACAATTAGTATGAAAAACATTAGTCAGCATTTTACTCAATGATAAATTGTAATTGCTGACAAGGTCATTGTATGTATCGACCATAGAACGTACGAAATGATGCCTTTAAATGAGGCTGCTGATATTCTTGTTTCATTATCTTGTTTGTCAATAATTTACCTCGTTTATCAATTGTTCAGTTCATACGTAGAGCAAGCTCTTGCTAGATAATGACTTTCAACGATACTACAATAAGTGTTTCAGCAACTAGTTTGTCAATAACTTACGTTGTTTTAAAATTGTTTATACGTAGAGCATGCTCTAGCGCATCGAATCGATTAAGAGATAGAAACCCCGCATGCTGAACCTAGGTAATGAAGGTAAGTGGCTTTATAAGTAAGGTGGTTGACGTTTGAAAAGTTAAATTAATTTTGTATGTTAAAGCTCGGTCGTTAGATTACTATTAACGGCAGTTGATAGTTAGATTTTTAAAAAAGGTTTTTATAAAAGGTCAATTGACAATTTTCCTTCCGAATATTCTTAAATTTTACATTTACATTTTACAGATACTTTCCCGATTGTGAACGTCCCTTCTCATAAAATAAAAATAAAATGCAAAGATTTTATCTATTTCGAAACTAATGACAAGTGTAATTGAAAAAGATATTTACCCGATTGAGAGCTTCCCTTCTCTGAAAATAAAAATAAAAATAAATTCTGGGAAAATTACAAGAAAAGCTTAGATAATTGTCAGGATATTCTATATTGGTGGGACTTAACTAAATATAAGATAAAAACATTGTGTATTGAGATGTCAAAAAAATTCAACGTTAATAAACAGAAACTAGAAAAATTAGAAAAAAGAATTAGAAGAGATTAAAAACAAACCTACAACTAATAAAAAGTATCAAAATGCGTTGAGCAAAAAATAAAAGAAATTTATATAGATAAGACAGAAGCGGCAATAATACGATCAAAATGTAGATGGTTTAAAGACGGAGAAGCTCCTTCGAAATATTTCTTTCAATTAGAAAAGAGTAATGGAGAGAAAAAATTGTGGAATAGAATAAAAACAGAAAATGGTACCTATAAAACTGACATTGATTCAATCATCGAAGAGTAAATTAACTTCTATTACAGATTATTGAATACGGAAGGATGGGATAGCGAAAATGGGGAATTATTATTAGCGGAAGTGCACTGTAAATTAGACGATTATGAAGTAAACATGCTCGAAAGTGATATAAATGATAAAGAAATATATCAAGCAGTGATGTCATTAAAACCAAATAAATCTCCCGGTGAAGATGGGATTTTATCAACTTTTTATCAGATATACTGGGATATAATTAAAACTGAATTTTCGAAAGTTCTAAAGCACATTTTTCATAGGGCCACACTATGTGACTCGCAAACAAAAGGAGTCATTTCATTAATACATAACATACATAAAGGGAATGAAAGAGAAGATATAAAAAATTGGAGACCTTTAACAATGCTTAACAATGATTTTAAAATTATTGCTAAAATACTCGCCGAGAGATTAAAAAAAGTACTACCAAAATTAATTCATCCAGACCAAAAAGGATTTGTCAAGGGTAGAAATATAAGTGACGCAAACAGACTGATTCAAGATATCATTGATTATGCTGATAATGAAGATTTGGAAGGGACTATTATATTTCTAGATCAACAAAAAGCGTTTGATAGAATTGAATGGGGTTGGATTGAAGCAACATTAAAAGGATTTAACTTTGGTAAAAAATATTACGATTGGATAAAAATGCTACTTATTAAATCAAAGACATGCATTAAAACTAATGGTTTTGTATCAAAATACTTTTCAATATCGAGATCGGCAAGACAAGGTTGTCCTATTGCTCCACTGCTTTATGTTCTCCAAATAGAGCCTATGGCCTGCGCAATTAGGCAAAATCCGCAGGTAAAGGGCATCTTAATTCCAAATAAACATCAACACATAGAATGCAAAATAAATATGTTCGCAGACGATACTCAGCTATTCAATAAGGACGAAGAATCTATAATAAATTCCTTCAATGTGTTAGAAATATATGAAAAAGCCTCAGGGGCAAAAATCAATTTCTCAAAAACAAAGGGTCTGTTTATTGGCAAATCAAAAGATAAAACACCAAAATTTAAAAAGATACAGTGGATAAAAACTAATATAAAAACTTTGGGGGTATATCATGGATATGGTATTGATACTAATGCAATTTGGTTAGAAAAAATAGAAAAAATAATGAACAGCTTGCATGTCTGGAAAACTAGGAACCTTACATAAAAAGGGAAAACTTTGATAATAAAAAAATTAATAATTCCAATTATTGGTTATGAAATCGAAATGAGGGGAATACCGGATATATATGCAAAAGAAATAAATGATATTGTTATACCCTTATAAATATCATTCTATATATTTATTACTAATAAAAAGTCCAACAAAAGAACTGTTTATTACATCGGTCTAACAATTTCACTATTGACCGGTCTTACATAAGAATTGTTAGACCGCAACGTCACTCGTCTGTTACGTCACAAGTAATTAATCATTGTTCAATATCAGCGACCCGCAAATAGCCGAACTTAAGAGCTACAAGAGTTGTTGCTAACAGCAAGGTAACGAAGAAGCGAAGAGTATGTTTTGTGATAAATATTTTTTGTGATACAATAGATATATAATTGATTTTGTTCTTTCTCAGCTTGATGGTTTATATTTACTGAAGAAGCCATAATTTTCCATATACGAGAAATAATTGATAATATAGCGTGTATTGATTAAATTGATCAATCTTAAGTGAGCAGTGAAGGGTATAACAAAACAGTTATAGACTGGGATTCGGGCAACATATGATTTGTTGGACCTGAAGGTGAAAATGTTGCCCTTGGCCTGCGGCCTCGGGCAACATTTTCACCTTCAGGTCCAACAAATCATATGTTGCCCTCATACCCAGTCAATAACTGTATATTGTCTGGTCTTTTATTTGGGATAATAAATTGAATAAAATTGACAGAAATGTATGCTGCTTAAGCAAGAATGAAGGAGGGATGAACATGATAAATATCTTTAACTTTATAAAAAGTAAACAAATAAAAACAATTTATAAAATCATGCATTCAAAGTTAGAAACATGGAATGCTATTGGTAAATACTGGTTACAGAGTAAAGATATACATTTAAGTCAGGAATATTTCTTATGCACTTGTTCAGATCTATCTCCAGTTTCCTTAAATAACATGTCTAGTTTTTATAAAAAAAAGCACTCATCGCATATAGCGAATTTCGTTCAAAATTCGAGCCAGAGAACCGAGAGGAAATACTCAACCTCTCATTATTTTGGTAATAAACTTATACAATTCCGAGGGAAAAGTCTATATGTTGAATCATTTATTAAAAGCGGTTTATTAAAAATTAAAGACATTTGGAATGAAGCGGAAATTAGTTTTAAATATAATGACACTATTTTAAAAAAAAATATTAGACAAAAGATGTTGGATATTTGAATATAGTAAAATAAAGTCAGCTATTCTTAAACTATTTTATCCAATACTGAAAAGAAATAACTCAATATCTAATAGCGAAACAAAACTCCCTTATAAATTGAATAATAATTTACTCATAAAAAGAGATACTGATAAAGTGGTAACATATGAACATATTAAGTTAAAGAACATAGAAAAAATATTAAACAAGATAATAGTTCCAAAATGTCAAGAAAAATGGGAAAATATGTATCAAAATAACATACAGTGGAACTTAGTTTGGGACAGTATTTCAAAACTGAAAGTTAAAAATAAAATTCAAGAATTCCAATGGAAATGCGTGCATAATATTTTGTACACCGAAGATAAATTATGTAAAATCGGACTATATCCAACGGTTTATGCAACTTGTGTAAAAATCATAAAGAAAATCAACAACATCTCTTTTACCATTGCACAAAGGTGAAACAACACTCAAATTACTAGAAGATATAATTAAAAATGTGCTACAAATAAATGGAACTTTACAAATTGACCAACAAACAATAATATTAGGATACTTGAAGGAACCGCAAACCCAAAGAACCGTTGTTAACATCTTAATATGTATCTTTAAATGGGTCATATGGAAAACAAGAAATAAAATTAAATATGAGAATATAAAAATAACTGACTTTAGTATTAAAAATGCATTCAAAAATGAAATAAAATCGAATTTTTTACTATTAGAATCACATGATTTGACAAATTTCAAAATGAAAATAAATCATATGTTACAAAATTCTTTCAAATACTAGGTATAGTATTAATGACAGTATTAATTCTGTTAATGGCCATATCCGATGCCGTGTATAATAGTAAATGTATTCACATTTTTTAATCCACTATAAGGTTCTTTTTTTACTATGTTATTTTTCATGTAACTGGAAACTTTATGTTTAAAATATGTTCAAGATGAATATCATAAAATGAAGACGTAAAGCCAGATTCAAACTATATATGTGAGGAAAAAATATTCATGTTTTTTGTAAAATTCATTCATTGCAATTGTGATGTGTTTTTTTTTCTTTTTTACAATCTAATTTTATTATCACAAAACTCTACATATTGTTTATATGCTGTAAAATATAAAAAGACCCGTATTTGAGGGTGACCTGGCCCTAAATACTAGTTACAGTGAGATTGATATAGACTTTTTTTTTCTTTTTTTTTCTCCCCACAATCTCCACTGCAACAAGGGTCATACTTCTGTTGGTGTTAATCGTATACTTTGTTATTATATATAAAAATAATGCTTATATGCTTTGAGATATTTATGTATATGTACGAAAATGAAGTGTCAATAATCATATATTAGTATAATGGTAACTTTAATTATAGCAATATAAAAATGATGCTAATTTGCTTGAGATATTTAAGTATATGTATGAACATTTTGAAGTTAATCTGCTGAATAACAGAAAAAAAAACTGTTTTGAGATAAAAATCTGTTTTGGATAAATTCAAAGTGACTTGTATTTACGGCAGAATTGAATTTTAGTTACTTTAGAGGGTATACAAACCTGCTTGAAAAAAGTTCAAATAAAGAAAAAGTGTTTTTACCATGACTTTTTAAGCATATATTTTCATTATAACCCCCGCTTGAAATTTGGGAGGGTATATAGTAATCAGTATTTCCGTCCGTCCGTCTGTACCTCCGTCCGTCTGTTACGCTTTGGGGTACCCATCTCTTATCCGCAACTCCTCTCATACAACCGAAGGAAATTTAATGAAACTTTCACAGATTCTTAATTACATATTGTCATTGTGCACCTCCTATTTTACTGTTTGATCTGACGTATATTCTTGATTTTCCAGAGCAAAACATGTACACTGCCATAATATGCATATGGGAGGCGGGGGTTATCATTTAGTGAGATCATTGCTCAGAGAACCTCCAGTTTTAAACATTAACTTAAGTAAAAATACAAAAAACAACCATAATCATAAATAATAAATTTGTGTTTTATTTAACAAGTTATTGCTATCAAGTACCGATACCTTCATAAAGTTCATTTTTTTTCAAAATGGGTTGAAAGGTTTATTACATAACAGGTACAATTAACACTGATATTGAATAGCTTCAATTAAATCGGTATTATATTTTTATAGAGCTGAATTCGGGTAAGGCAATTGACATTTTACATGTCGTATATCTGTTGATTAACCATAATAAGATATTTGTAAAGAATTCTATTTCAGTGAATCATAATTGATAAAATTACTTCTTGCGATATCATGTTTAATCTGCTCAAAATGATATTTGATGGAAACCTACCTTTTTTCCCTCGTCTTCTATCTAATATAAAAAACAGATTACTTTGACCACCATAAAAACAATAAAAGGTAATTATGTAGTACATGTATGAAACCTTAAAGACTGTAAATTAAATCCTCTTGATCGTAAATTTACTATACGAAGTTCTAAGAAGATAACGCCTGACTCCTATCAAATTCTTTTCTTGATTCGCTTTTCAAGCAACAACTTTTGAATAATACTTACTTGTGAAGTTTAGAATACATAATGAAATGATGTGTAAAAATGACAAAACTGTCTTTTTTGCATGGAAATACTATCGATCAGTGTTTTTGTGCATATTATATTTTTCAAGAGCAGAGGTCTGCTGAAACATTTTACATGTCATTTTTCTTTTGATTAAGCATAAGGTATTTGTAAATAATTTTATCTAGGTGAATCATAAACAAAATTTCTTCTTGTGACATCACGTTAAACCTGTTCAGAATTATATTTAACGGAAACCCACCTTTTTCTCCACGACTTCCCACCACTAATATAAAAAAAACGATAAATTTTAACCATCATAACAACAATTAAAGTGAGTTGTGTACATATATAACATATTTAACGTAGCAATGAATACACTTTCTTCAACATTATGTCTTGATATTAAAATTACTAATTTCATAAATATTCCAGGAAGAAGAATGTCATGAGACAGGAACTTTTTGGAGTGATTAAATTAACAGTTAAGTCAATGATGATTAACAAAATTACTTCTTGCGACATCACGTTAAACCTGTTCTGAATGATATTTAAGGGAAACCTACCTCTTTGTCCTTGACTTCCCAACACTAATATATATAAAAAAACCGATAAATTTTAATCATCATAACAACAATCAAAAGGAGTTGTGTACATGTATAACATATTTGACGTTGCACTGAACACAATTTCTTCAACATTATGTCTTGATATCAAATTACTAATTTCATAATTGTTCCAGGAAGAAGAATGTCATAAGACAGGAACTGTCAATAATAATTAACAAAATTATTTCTTGCGACATCACGTTAAACCTGTTCTGAATGATATTTAAGGGAAACATACCTCTTCTTTTTCCCTGGATTCCCACTAATATAAAAAAAAAGATTAATTTTAACCATCATACAGCAATAAAAGGGAGTTGTGTACATGTATAACATATTTGACGTAGCACTTAACACACTTTCTTCAACATTATGTCTTGATATTAAAATTACTAATTTCATAGTTATTCCAGGAAGAAGAATGTCATAAAACAGGTTAAGCCTGTTCTAAATGATATTTAACGGCAACCTACCTTTTTCACCACGACGTCCCAACACTAATATAAAAAAAAACGATAAATTTTAACCATCATAACAACAATTAAAGTGAGTTGTGTACATATATAACATATTTGACGTAGCAATGAATACACTTTCTTCAACATTATGTCTTGATATAAAAGATACTTATTTAATAATTATTCCAAGAAGAAGAATGACAATGAATTTATTCTCATGAACTGACATAAGTACAGTGTTGAGACAGATTACAAGTATAGTTAAACATATGTGCATGCGTGAAATAGAAAAAAATACAAAGTAACAAAACTAACAATGAGCTAACCAGGAGAGCCAACTCTCTCAAAAATAATTTTTATAAATTTACACAGTTTTGTCAATTTAACTGTATTTTTTGTATTAAAAAGTTGACCAAACTTATACACATTTGGATGTGAATAGTAATATTTTGATAATAATAATAACCTTGAATTCAAAATAAGTGAATCATAACAATTAAATAAGTAGTGAAATTCATCACCAATTTCATTTTTGGAACACAATTTACAAATTCGGTTTTCTCTTGGTACATTATGCCATCTTCCCACTTCTATTGGTAATTTATTATTACAGGTTCTAAACTTACAAAATATTTTCCAGTACTTAAAAGGCAGAGATACTATATACTTTTCTAGACAAAATGAAGTTTTATATATTCTATAATTAAGGCCTTTAGACGAGTTAAACATTTCACTATATCACTTCTGTTTAAAATGATCACACAGAGTGTTAAACACTATTTTCTTCAGCCATGATACATTTACAGGTTGACAAGTATGCCAAATATAAGAAAGTCCACATTCATTCAATATAGATTTGACAAAGTTACACCATGGATTATTGTAGTTCTTTAAAACACTTAACAAATTCGATGATAATTTATCCCTTTGTAAAAAAGATAGTTTACACCAAAAACTTATCATTCTTACCTTTATATTAATTGAAATAGGGTATCTACCTAATTCACCATATACCATAAAATTTGGTGTTGATGACTTTACATGCAAAATATGCTTACAAAATTTTAAGTGCAATTTTTCAATCAATGGTGACTGATTAAAACCCCACACTTCACATCCATATAAAATTATAGGATTTACAATTTTGTCAAACATATCCAGTGTGCATTCTACATTAAGGTTGTGTTTTCTATATTTTACAATAACACTATACATAGCTTTTGTTGCTTTCTGAGATAATTCTTTGACATTTGTGTTAAATGAACCATTTTTACAAAAACTTACTCCTAAATATTTAAAATTATCTACGATTTCTAATGTTATTCCATTTTTCAATTCTTGGATTGCCCTTACCAAAGATTACAATTTTAGTTTTATTGGTGTTAACTTTCAGATGCCATTGTTTGCAATATTTGTTAAATACATCCATGTTAAATACTTGGTATTGTAAGTCTTCTGGTGTTTCTGACAAAAGGATCGTGTCATCTGCGTATAGCAAAACAAACAATCGAAGATACAAATTAAACTCCGATTCTAATTCAGACGTTATAAATGATAAACCTTTTACATTATTTAAATTCATGAAATCTTCAAGGTCATTTAGATAGATGGCAAACAAAAATGGGGATAGGTTTTCCCCTTGTCTAACACCTACAGTACAAGGAAAGGGATCAGAGTACAGACCATTTGAGACTACTCTTGATTTAATATTTTTATACAGCTGTGTTATAACATTAAAACATTTACCATCTATATTATTTAATAAAACTTTATTCCAAAGACCTAAACGCCAGACAGAGTCAAACGCTTTCTCAAAATCAATAAAGGCACAGTACAACCTTTTCCTATGATACTTTGATATTTCAATCAATGTATACAAAGTAAAAATTTGGTCCAAAGTAGAGTAGTTTTTTTTCTAAAACCAGCTTGATTTTCTAAAATAAGATGGACAGTATTTGCATAATAATTAAGTCTCTCATTCAGAATAGATGTAAACAATTTACCCAAACAGCTTATCAAAGTAATGGGTCTATAGTTTTAGGATCTATAGTGTCACCTTTGTTTTTATATAATGGAATAATATTTCCAAATGTCCACTGTGAAGGTATGATTCCTGAATCAAAAATCTTGTTAAATAATATTACATAAAAGTTTGACATAGTATCTATAGTAGATTTTATATATTCATTAACAATGTTGTCATGTCCACTTGACTTATCATTTTTCAGAGCATGTATACATTTTGTAATTTCTTCATGTGTGATTGGTTGATTTATGCTGTTATTGAGTTCTAAATTTGACAACAATTTTAGTTCATCTTCAGTCAAAACATGTTCGTTTTCTCCCTCTACTCCAATGTTGCAACAATCTTTATAAAAATCATATAGTTTGGATAATTCTACATTACAGCATTTATTGTTACCATCAGAGTTTAATATTTTCCAATATTCTTTTGGGTTATATGAACTTAAATATTGTAATTTCCTTTTCATATCTGTCCTATGAAAATTTCGAGCAGATTTTAATTTTTGTTTAAACAACTTTTCCTTTTCATACAAATCTTCTTTAAAAATATTACCTCAGAATCGTTTAAACAATTGTTGTGCTTTTTTAAAATTCCGTCTAGCAGATTTACAGTCTTTTGTCATGAGACAAGAACTTTTTGGAGTGATTAAATTAAACGTTAAGTCAATGATAATTAACAAAATTCTTTCTTGAGACATCACGTTAAACCTGTTCTGAATGATATTCAACGGCAACCTACCTTTTTCACCACGACTTCCCAACACTAATATAAAAAAAACGATAAATTTTAACCATCATAACAACAATTTAAGTGAGTTGTGTACATATATAACATATTTGACGTAGCACTGAATACACTTTCTTCAACATTATGTCTTGATATTAAAATTACTAATTTCATAATTATTCCAGGAAGAAAAATGTCATAAGACAGGAACTTTTTGGAGTGATTAAATTAACAGTTAAGTCAATGATAATTAACAAAATTACTTCTTGCGACGTAACGTTAAACCTGTTCAGAATTATATTTAACGGAAACATACCTCTTTTACAATGACTTTCAACTAAAATAAAAAAAAACAATTAAAAAAAAAACAAAACAAAAAAACAATCAATTATAACCATCATAGCAACAATAAAACGGAGTTGTATACATGTATAACATATTTGACGTAGCAATTAATACACTTTCTTCAACAGTATGTCTTGATATTAGAATTACTAATTTCATAATTGTTCCAGGAAGAAGAATGTCATGAGACAGGAACTTTTTGGAGTGATTAAATTAACAGTTAAGTCAATGATGATTAACAAAATTATTTCTTGCGACATCACGTTAAACCTGTTCTGAATGATATTTAAGGGAAACTTACCTTTTTGTCCATGACTTCCCAACACTAATATATAAAAAAGAATTTAACCATCATAACAACAATTAAAGGGAGTTGTGTACATGTATAAAATATTTGACGTAGCAATGAACACACTTTCTTCAACAGTATGTCTTGATATTAGAATTACTAATTTTATAATTATTCGAGGAAGAAAAATGTCATAAGACAGGAACTTTTTGGAGTGATTAAATTAACAGTTAAGTCAATGATAATTAACAAAATTACTTCTTGCGACGTAACGTTAAACCTGTTCAGAATTATATCTAACGGAAACATACCTCTTTAACTAATATAAAAAAAAATCAATTATAACCATCATAGCAACAATAAAAGTGAATTGTATACATGTATAACATATTTGACGTAGCAATTAATACACTTTCTTCAACAGTATGTCTTGATATTAGAGTTACTAATTTCATAATTGTTCCAGGAAGAAGCATGTCATGAGACAGGAACTTTTTGGAGTGATTAAATTAACAGTTAAGTCAATGATGATTAACAAAATTATTTCTTGCGACATCACGTTAAACCTGTTCTTAATGATATTTAAGGGAAACTTACCTCTTTGTCCATGACTTCTCGACACTAATATATAAAAAAAGAATTTAACCATCATAACAACAATTAAAGGGAGTTGTGTACATGTATAAAATATTTGACGTAGCAATGAATACACTTTCTTCAACAGTATGTCTTGATATTAGAATTACTAATTTCATAATTATTCCAGGAAGAAGAATGTCATAAGACAGGAACTTTTTGGAGTTATTAAATTAAGAATTAAATCAATCATATTTAACAAAATTACTTCTTGTGACATCACATTAAACCTGTTCAGAATTATATTTAACGGAAACCCACCTTTTTCACCACGACTTCCCAAAACTAATATAAAAAAACGATAAATTTTAACCATCATAACAACAATTAAACTGAATTGTGTACATATATAACATATTTGACGTTGCACTGAATACACTTTCTTCAACATTATGTCTTGATATTAAAATTACTAATTTCATAAATATTCCAGGAAGAAGAATGTCATAAGACAGGAACTTTTTGGAGTGATTAAATTAACAGTTAAGTCAATGATAATTGATAAAATTACTTCTTGCGACATTACATGTTCGTTTAACCTGTTCTGAATTATATTTAAAGGAAACCTACCTCTTTTACCGTGAATTCCCACTAATATATATATATAAAAAAAAAAAAAATCAATTTTAACCATCATAACAACAACAAAAGGGAGTTGTGTACATGTATAACATATTTGACGTAGCAATGAATACACTTTCTTCAACATTATATCTTGGTATTAAAATTATTAATTTCATAATTATTCCAGGAAGAAGATTGTCACGAGACAGAAACTTTTTAAAGTGATTTAATTAAAAGTCAAGTCAATCATAATTAACAAAATTACTTCTTGCGACGTCACGTTAAACCTGTTCAGAATAAAATATATAACTGAAACCTACCTCTTTTTCCCTGACTTCCAACTAATATAAAAAAAACAAAAAAAAGCAATCAATTATAACCATCATAACAACAAAAGGGAGTTGTGTACATGTATAGGGTATTTGACGTAGCAATCAACACACTTTCTTCAACATTATGTCTTGATTTTAAAATTATTAATTTCATAATTATTCCAGGAAGAAGAGTGTTATGAGACAGAAACTTTTTGGAGTGATTAAATTAATAGTCATATGTATTGATAGCAGAATTGTAATTTGGTAGTAATATAGGATACACAAACTGGTTTAAGAAAAAAAAAGTTTATCATATACAAAAACAAGTAAAAAGAAATTTTGAGAACAAATCTAATTACGTTTTAAAGGTTTATTGCATAAAAAATGATATTGAATAGCTTTTATCAATGTTTACGGGTTGTAATTTACACTTCTTTATTGAAAAGTTACCATTCTGTTTAAAATTTCCCTCTAGAATGAAGAAGAAAAAAAACAGCACTGACTTTGAAAAACATAAAAATAAAGAAATTTCGTATTACAATCCTAAAAGAAATTACAAAATTAATATATGCATTATATTTTCTTGTGTTTATTAACTGTTGCAATTAACAAACTTGCCCTTATTTTATTATTTTTTTTTTGGCTTTCAATTTTGAAAAATGCAGATTAAAATAATTCTACAATTCATTCCTGATTTTGATTTTTCCGAATAAATTATTGCATTTTACAGAAAACTGCTTTAATCTTTTTTTTCCTAAAAAAAAGATATTTACCATCATAAAGGCAACGATAAGTAAATTCAGAAAAATGTCTCAAATAAAGAAAAAAAATGTTGGCATAACCTTCTGAAGGTGTTAGAACAGTTTCGTTGATATTGACTCAAACTAAACGCTTCATTATCAATAGCACTTATTTTATACGGTTTAAAAAAAGGTAAAAGTCGTGTGACAGTAATCTATTTTAGTGAAATTCAGTCAAGTTTATATCACGGAATGAAATATGGAAATAGTGATCAAGATCAGATCAAAATTCCATAAAAAAAATACAAAACAGGGGAAGAGCAATCACATCAGAGACAAGGATTAGGTTCCTTGGAAGAAAGATCATCCCCGGCCAAAGGGCACGTTTGAAAAATCGCAAATGAAAAAAATATATCATTTAAGGAATGAAACTTATTGTAAGTTATGCGATATAACATAAATTTGGGGCAGTTTACGCTTTAAAAACCGCGAAGCGCTTTTTTAAAAAAAGTACTGCGTTCCTATTTCAATTGTTAAATTTTAATTTTACAGTTCCGTCTGCATTGTGAATGTTGTGATTCATATGTAGTAATGTTCAGTAAATATAGAGATAATTAATTCGTTTTCAAGATTTCAACAGGGGCATTTTACAGATAGATTTTTGTTTCTAGAGTTTATGTAATAGCTTTCAATTAACTTTTGAGAGCATGCCATTACAATAAAACTATTATTTTATTGCTTTAATCGGAAATAATTTTATCCTATGGTATTTTAAACAATTTTGTATATTTGTCATATTTCCAAGAAGAATATGGAGATAACGAAAAGTGCTCAATCTCAAAGTCCATAAAACAAAACAAAATAGGAGCAGAGCAAACGGGGACCTCCAAAACATCAGAGATGGGATCAGGTGCCATGAAGGAGTTAACATCCCCTGCTGATCGGTCACAACCGCCGTGTGCTCCTTGTCAAAATTAGACCCCACCTCTTTCGTATCATTTACTGTAATGCATTTACGTTACAGTTTCTTTGAATTAGACAAAAGTCTTTTGTAAGTAACCTACGTAAAAACGATTTGCGTTGAATTTGAATAGCTCGTGTGCAATGCAATCTGAATTTTAAATCCAAGAGATCGATCTTAGAAAAGTAAATCATACTTTTTTTCTATCGAATAATAACAATAATAAAAAAATTGAAAAATAATGTTCTTGTTGTTTTAAAATTACATTTTAGAGAAACTTACCTCATTCCATATGTTTTGAAACACCTCTGACTAAAAAATGAAATAATTCAAATGCATAGAGCTAGGTCTGTCATTATTTAGGTGAAACAGTTATGTAATAAGTAGAATTTAAAACGTTTTTTTCTTAGTAGATTCAATAACATGCTTTACAAATTCATATTGTATTGAACAATTTTGCTGACATTGTCTCAAATCAAATATTATGTTTCATTAGTGTTCATTTTCCTACATTTTCCCAGCAAGAAGAATTTAAAGCGACAGAAATATATTTTCGGTGATGAAGGATATGAAGATAAGGAACAGCATTCAATATTAAAGTCTTAAAAACATTACAAAATAGGAACAGAGCAAACACGTTCATCTAAAACATCAGAGATGCCATGGAGGAGTGCTTTAAAGGAGTGAGCATCCCAAACGCAGAGTCACCAATTTTGAAGCAATATTTTACAGTTTTAAAATTATTGAATACCGATACTTGTGCGAAAAAGCGCAACTGAAAAATGAGAATGTTGTTTTATTAAATTTTTACTATTGAAAACAGTTATACATCTTAAAGCTTAATTTCCGTAATGTTTCTGTGGAGCAATGAAGATAGATCTAAATCTTTATTTCTGCTTCAACAAGTACTTTTACAAAATGAGGTTGTAACGTAAATCACACCCGCCTCATATATAGAAAAGATCGTAATTATTGTTTCCTTCTCATATCGAAACCTTCAATGATAACGAAGTACACATAAAATATAATATACCTACCATTATGTAAAACTCACGATTCGAAAGAATAGGTTGTGTTCAATGAGATTACCACGTTTGTCTGGAAAGTCAAACTTCCGAGAAATTTATCTGAGATGCCCAAATCATGCATGTATCACATCCACTGTAATATCTGTATATATTAAACATAAAGTTAGCTTTTAATCAATTTCTTTGATGTCAATCTTAGTTCATGTTCATATTTAACAGGAGTTTAATGAGCACATTTTTTATGAGTAGACATCCCATTTAAATTCTATACAGACCTCTAGGCAGATTTTCCAATGATAGAATATTTTTAACATGTTTTATTTTCATATGAATTTATGTCAATGTCAGAAGTCTTGGTCTGGTTCTCGGTTTCTTTAATGTAAACAAACATTTTCAAAACATGTTTGTTTTTCTTTTAGAAGAGTTTTCTTATTGAACAAAGATAAAATGTTTTACATTAAATCATTATTATATTATTATAATATCAAACATATTTTTGACTGATACATGTACCTAAATAAGCTTTTTATGGGCGTATCGAACAATATTCAATATCAAAGTTCATAAAACAATACAAAAGAGGTGTAGAGCAAACACGGACCTCCGAAACATGAGCTGGGATCAGATACCATGGAGGAGTGAGCTTCCCCTACCTACCGGTCACACCCGCCGTGTGCTCCTTGTCATGATCAGGAAATAAAGGAAAAATCCGTCGTTAATTCAGTGTATAAATAATGGACTAAAAATTGGTATGAAAAACGCCAGTCACTATTTGACTCAATGATAAATTGTTTTTGCTGACAAGATCATTATATCGACCATAGAACTTACGAAATGATGCCTTTAAACGAGACTGCTGATAATCTTGTTTCATGCAACAATTTCTATTTTACTCACCTTGATAACATGCAAGGTGTTTGGAAGTCTTAGAAAAGGCCTTACAAAAGTTGACTTTTGTACTCTAAAAAAGGAGGAAAAATAATACAGTTTTAAAGAAATAAGATCTTCTTAAATTCAGACTAATATGCCAATGCTTATTAGCATGTTATCGAATAAGAAGTGATTTGTGGTGTCTTGCAATGATAGCGAAAGCCTTTTACACTAGGAATCATAAAATACATGACGGAAATAGAAGGCAATTAATATCAAATAAGTATAAAATCATGACAATGTCTTTGAATATACATATCGTTTTTAACCTAAAATATATTTGTCGATCAATTTGAAATCAGAAAATGCATTGCTGATATTCAAATTTGCTTTTTCTGCAAACATATTTATGATATGACAATTTTTCTTACATAATATGATTAACTTTAATCTTTAACTTGAAAGAAATATTGTGGATAAATTTACATAATTTTGTGGATTCAGGATACTTTTATGAGTATTTTGATTACTTACGGGTAATTTTATAAACCTGAGGATCGGAATACCTTAAATTAAATAAAATGCCATAACTCTTGGATGAATTTTTCGCCTGATGAATTTTTAATGCCAGCAAATGAAAATATTTGAGCACAAAAATATCAAATAATTGAACAAACGGAATAATTTAAATATTTCTTCGTTGTCATGAATTTTAATGTGTCATCTATGCAAGATGAAACAAGACTATGTTTTTTCCCATAATTTTTTTAAACAAAAGTTTTTGAAAGAAACACATTATGAGTAAGACAAAACCACAGTACAAATAGCTAAATGCTCTGTAGCACCTAAAGAAGAGCATTTACCCCCATTTCTTTGTTTTAAATTTTAATGAAACTATGTGTGTAAACTCTGAAATTTTATAAGATAAAAAATTATTATTACTTTTCATGGCAGGAACCAACGTCCTTAATTTAAATCTCTAGGTTTTTGCTCTATTTTACAGAAAATATTACTACAGGTATTATTTAGTAAACTATGTTTTTTAAAACTAAATTTGACCAGCTTCGCTATCCGAACTTTGCCTATATAATATCTGGATAAGTTTCGAATAAATCTTGATATTTAAAAAAAAAGAATGCCATATTTGTAAATCATCTGGATTCATTGTTAAAATATCTCTTAAAAATTTGGATGACATATGACGCTAGATAAAAATAAGATATGACAGAAGTCCACGAACTTTTCGAATAACCCTCCTGTATGTATGCTTGTTCATCTGATCTTTCAAATGATTATAATACTGACTCATAATGTATTTGATAAGACCAACCCTTCTTACTGAGAGAGGGTATACTGAATTGGTCTCAAATCATAGCTTTAATCAATCTATTGAAAATGTCCTTTTACCCATAAACAAAAATGCTTGAACTTGTTGTGATGATAATTTAAGGAAAAAAGTCATCAAAAATTGTTATATTCGTGCTTATCGGGGATTGAATTATTATAGAAGGCGGAATTTCACAATTGAAAGAAGTTTAATATTATTAAATGAATAATGCAATGGCTTTGATAATTGAATTATTTGCTCATTAATAATTATCAGGCAACAAGTTTTCATAGCAATGACAAGTGCTAAATTCATTAATATTCTTCTATTGCGTAAGAAATAAAGAATCTAGCAGGCAAACAAATAATGTAATACAAATTGTAAGACATTCATTGAAAACATATTTTCAAGTATGTGTGCTCAGTCCAGAGTTTGTTTCCTATGATACAATCTGGTCATATCATAAGACTGAATTAGATCGTTTAAAGTATTATTTTTCTGTAACAGTGTATTATAAGTATATATGTTGCAGAACTATGTTGGAAAATGATAATCATTGAGATCTATACAAAGACCAGGAGGTATAAATTTCTGATGAAACAGATGTTGACATTATTTCAAAGCCACTTGTATGCCGTGATCAGGATTTTGAAAGAATAAAACAAAAAAGAAACAAGATTTTTTAGTGTCAGAAATTAAATTCCTTACAGTAGATTGTCAAAGAAGGAAAGTATAGATTATTTTGTCAGCTTTAAAATGCGACGATTTTTAATGAAAATTTAATTAGAAGAGCCCGCTTAGTAAAAAATATCGTGAAAAATGAAGCATTTTAGGATTAGCTCCTCTAAAATATTAAGTAGGCTGGTTCAGCGATTGTTAGGCAAGGTACTCCACCAGGATTTTTTACTCATCTGTCCTTATAAATTCTACATTGATCGATCTTGCATTGTATTCAACAGCACATTTGTCCCCAGCCAATAGATGTTTCCTACCTCCATCGCAAAAGTTAAGTAATCGCGATATCAAGTATTGGCATTGTACTTCACCCTCAACCTCAATTAATCAAAACATGATTCTAAAACAAAGAAAAGGGTGTAAAGGAGAAGTAAACATACGCATTTATTAAATGATAAGGAATGTTGGTGCTCTCTGATTGGTCTAGACGCCATTTACTGGTGTGTACCTCAGAGTGAATTCACCTCATATGACGTTCTGGGAGGTTTATTCGGGTTTTCCCTCTCGATCAACCATAGATTTGCTTACAGCTTTTTCGACCAATCAGACTGCGTGTTTCAAGGCATGTGTCGGTGAGAATGTAAACATGTCAGACGCCATTACCAAGAAGATTACGAACTTTTGAAAGTAAATTGTTGAGTATTTATTGTTTATTAATATTGATTAACTTTGTGAAATCCGGTAATCTGATTGGTCAATACGAAGTACTTATTTTTTAATAACGACCGCTGAAAGCGAATAATGACTCGCACGAGCTGCCTCGTTTTCACTTTCGCTTAAGCAAACATGGAAGTTCGCAAGTTGTAGGTGAGGAAAATTTTTCAACATCTAGGCCTAGTGAAGAACTCTGAGACTGATAATACAAAAAAATTACTAGGATATTTGTGAATATTTTTCGGGAATAATTAGCACATACCATTTCAAGGTTGATTCGACCTTTCTAATCAGCCAGCAGAGTTTTGACGCTGTTTATGCGATTACGGAGATTAAAGAAAATATAGACGTCAAGCATACCATGTAAGATTGTATCTATTCTTATAAGACATAAGTATTTATATTTTGTCAGTGCATTTCGTCTGCAAGTGTAAACGAGAGCGATTCTCAATCTGGAGAGGGGGTACTCTGTTATTCGGAGAAAGATATCTTGCGTCATTATTATGATATGCCATATATTGCCAAAACAATTTCCTCTGAGTAATATTCAATGAATTCTGAAACATTTACATTCAACTTATTTGTGGTTAATACTATCTCTGTAAATAATAGGATGATATACATTGCATTTATAAATTTGGGAAACTATTATTTATATAATATAATAAATATGGACTCAATGCACGGTCAATATGCATTTATAATGATCCAGAGTGACAGATATTGACCTCAGATACATGGAGCATATCGACCTCGGGCTAGCGCCCTCGGTCGATATACTCCATGTATCTTCGGTCAATATCTGTCATCCTGGGTCATTATAAATGCATATTGACCTGCATTGAGTCCATATTTGTATAATATTGTTTTTTACTTTAACACTAATATTTGTTAAGCTGTTGAAGTATATCAACATGTAAAAAGTGTAATTACACTTTACATTATGGATGTTTATATTTGATGGAGACAAGAATGAAAGAGTCAGCAGTGTTGTAAAATTCCTCATAATTTAATAAAACGGTTATTGACTTTTGAATTCGGTCTACTCGTGACTATACAGACCTGGTCAGGTATTGGTTAACCTCGGCCTTCGGCCTCGGTCAACCAATACCTGACCAGGTCTGTATAGTCATGAGTAGACCTCATCAAAAGTCAATAATTGTATAGAATTAAAAAATGAAAAATCGTACAAAATTATAATGATATTGCTTTGTTAATAATCTATAAAATATCAAGCGGTATGATACAAAGTATTTAGGAGCAAAGAGTGGAATTTTTAAAACTGTATATTAAAAGGCTGGTCCCCCGACTTTTCACTACGGTAAAGTGACATATTGGGAATTAACCCAGCAGGCATTTCAACGTTGATTCAACGTTGAATCAACGTTGTACTTCAACGTTGAATCAACGTTGAATTTTGGTTGCATATGAAAGTTGAGGCAACGTTGAAACATAACGTTGTTTCAACGTCAATTTTCAACGTTGAATCAACGTTGAAAATAGGTTGAATTTTTGGTTGATTTATGGTTGATTTTTGGTTGCAAATGAAAGTTGATGCAATGTTGAAGCTTCAACGTTGTTTCAACGTCAAATATCAACATTGAACAAAAGTAAACATTGGTTGTAATTAGGTTGAGATTTGGTTGAAATTTTTTGGTTGTACAAACGTTGATATTTGGTTGAAATCACGTTGAAGTCATATTACATGTGAACGTTTTACTTTATAAATAAATACATTTCAAATTCTAATAATTTTTTTATTCATATAGTTGCGTAATATTTATATAAGTAATAATCCAGTATTACGATTGTGAGAGAATTCATTTTAGTTGTATTTTAAAGACAAACACAAATTTGGATTCATTCACTGAATTCTAAAAAATCACTGCTTGATAAAATTTATATTCCTAGTGAAAAGGGGGTCACAGTTATCACATCAAGGTTCTTCAAAGTACGAGGGCCGTTCAAAAATTACGCGGACTAGTTGCACAGAAAAAATATTTGACGACCTAATCGGGCAAAATGTCACACATAATATTAAAGAATCTTTACTTATATGGTCTTCAAAATTTCACATAAAAAGTTGTAAATTGGTATCAATTTTGAGTGATTTTTCAGGACATATCATTAAGTTACGGAGCAGCAAAATATTCGACGTCACCGGCATAATAAAAAAATAGGTGATTGATCTCTCATTTTCTCAAAATTTTCCCAAGAGTACCTGTACAGTTTGAGTTACTTTATCTACTCAACATCCAAACACCATTTCTTGTCAAGCTTATAAATCGATTGAACAAATAGAGAATGTTCATTTTTGTTTTAGAACCACAAACTTCAGGTATTTATGAGATATATTGTAATATTAGTGACTCTCATTCACGTTCTTTATTGTCCGCGGATAAAGTTTTCGTCGAAAATATTCTTCCCGTCCTCCCGTATAGCCTTTTTACAAAGGTCTAACAGTCTATAATTTCAAATTGCTATTTGTGGCCGAATGTTACGAATACCATAGTTTACTACATGTTTGATTATGCATATTTTGGATCCATCTTGTCGATATCACGAGCATTATACATAATTTTACAATAGTGTGATGCGCCGTCATTTCAGGAGACGTCATTTTCACAGTTTTCACGGGAATCGCATCAGAGAAAAATCACTATATTTCTCTAAATACTTCAAATATCACGTTAGAAATCTAAAAACATAATAATAGAACAATTTAAAGATACATTTGAGAAAATTGTCGAAAAATATCGCGAATTATATAGAAAATAAATGAGTTAAATTTTGGACTCTGCATGCTTTTGCTTTAATTTTTTTGTCGTGCTCCGTACCTCACCATCAGCGATATCAACATACCGATAATTTTCGTAAAAAATTTTTAAAATACAAAAATTTTGCTCAAAATTTATTAGAATCTTTAAGATACATATTTCTGTGAACTTTCATAACTATATGACGTCTGTAAGGGTAAATAATAGCCCAGTCCGCGTAATTTTTGAACGGCCCTCGTACGCGTCTGTCTTACACTACTAAGTTCCACAAAGTGGCGGATGCATTGATTTTAATCACGCATATACATCTGTAGTTAAGTCCTACGAATGAAAGAAATGAACAGGAGAATCCACCCTCTAGAGCAACAGCCTAACAATAAAAGAAATAAAGATGTGAAAGAAATTTCTTCGATACAACGTATGTAACACGTTATTTCAAACGATAAAAATAAATATACATAATTAATTTTAAAAATCACACAAAGGAATATTTTCCGGTACTTGGATTTAATTAACATGATTAAAAAGAATTATAGTTAACATCATATTAAAATTTGTATTAGTATGCCTAAAAAAATATTACTGAAGAAAATGTTATAGACAAATTGTACTTACAAAATGTTGCATTCCTTTGTATAATTTTCACGGGTGAAGAATCTGATGCAATCAAGGCTGACTATATCCAATCAATTCCCTCACCACTGGCTGAACCATACGATGAACTAAAATTAATTAAATTGTATAATATATTAGTATACTTATATTTCATAACCAAATGAATATCAACAATACACATAATACACGAACAAAGGAAGTGCATTTCACGTAGATTTCACATATACTTATAAAACAAGAATTAAATGATGTACAGATACTAAATAAACTTAATTTCTTAAATCCATGAAAAGGAAATAATACTTACTGAGCAGAAGTTGATATTACAGCCTTAATCCTTGTGTATGTATCTTAAAAACACATTAAATATGAACAGCGCGCACTTCTTGTCCATCAGTTGAATTCAAATTTTGACCTAGATAAGCTGCAGCTATACTCTGCCCAGCAAGAAAATTGCATAACAAGGTTATCCTGACACTGAAACTGACCAACTAAGTGAGAGGCACTCCTTATCTGATATCTGAAAGGTTTTTGGGGAGTGGATCTTAAGTAATGCTATTTGACCGGGGTTAATTGTCAGTGTGAAAATTTGAATTTTTCTTTTATATATTTTGTGAAAAGAAAGATTATAGAATTAATACACACAACAAAAGCACAATCTGATAAAATAAGACTTCTAAGATTCGCTCTGTATAACATTTTGCGCATGAGTATACGGCACGGATCTATATGAGTCTAATTTTATGAACATTAATTCGGAATAAATAATTATTTTTATTAATTCTAAAGTAACATGGAATTACAGTGAGATGTTGGATAAAGATATCATTATTTGTTTAATGCTTATATTTAACATATTTCATAAATATGTATTTAAAAAAAACTACATTCACAATTTATTAAATTTCACAATGGTACTAGCTGAACTGGCACAACTCTTTTGAGTAAATCAATTCATAATGCATGTGTTTCATTTATTATGTATAATTATATATATAATATTTTCTAACAATGCATACAGCCATGTGTATCTTGCGAAAAATCGCATAAATTAAGAGTTAAAGACACCTTTATATTTTGATCTTAAAAACTAAAATGCTCAATACTCATTACCCGTTCTTTTCTTAACTTTCTTAAAGTTGAAAATATGTTGGATCTTCCACGTTGTTTCAACGTTGAAATCAACAAACAGTCAACTTTGCATTTTTAAGCCTTGTTTCAATTCTATAATATCAGAAAATACTCAACGTTGAAAACATGTTGAATCTTCAACATTGTTTCAACATTGAAATATCAATAAACTTCAAAAGTTGAAAATTTGTTGCAGCTTCAATGTTGTTTCAAGGTTGAATATCGACAAGCATTCAACGTTGAAAATATGTTGCAGCTTCAACGTTGAAATATCAACGAACATGAAAAGTTGAGAATATGTTGCAGCTTCAACGTTGTTTCAACGTTGAAATATCAACGATCATTCAACGTTGAAAATATGTTGCAGCTTCAACGTTGTTTCAACGTTGAAATATCGACGAACATTCAACGTTGAAAATATCTTGCAGCTTCAACGTTGTTTCAACGTTGAAATATCGACGAACATTCAACGTTGAAAATATGTTGCAGCTTCAACGTTGTTTCAACGTTGAAATATCGACGAACATTCAACGTTGAAAATATGTTGCAGCTTCAACGTTGTTTCAACGTTGAAAAAGGGTTGAGGATTCAACATTGAAACCTCAGCGTTGAAACAACGTTGAAATATAGTTGATCAACGTTGCAACCTATATTCCACCTCCTTTCAACGTTGAAGCAACGTTGCGTGCCTGCTGGGAAGTATTGTTTGCCCAAAAAAATTGTACTGAAAGAAGCCGGCATATTAAAAGACTTGTCCTCTACCTCTACCCCCCCCCCCCCCCCCCCGAAATAGGATTTTCGAGTTTGGGCAATGTTCTTTTTTGGCTTGTCAACTTTTCCAGGCAAATAGAAAACATTCTTTGGCTACCCCCCCCCCTTCCACTTCCAAAAACGATGATACATGCCTGTTAGGAATGTAGACAAAATAAAATAACAAAATAAGGTAAATCCTTTTCTAAATTCTTCTGAATTCATCACATTTCATTTTATTTCTTGTTTTTACTGTACACTTACTTAATAATAAAACGGTGAAATATCCAATGCGTTTAAAAATAAACACAATGAAAAACACAATTGTGTAAAACGAAAGTAAATAGATTATGAATAGATTATGAATAAAGGACATACATGTAGCACAAAGTGACATTTTTGTGAGAATTTTTTTCTATAAGTTCATTATTATTATTCCTATCAAAATGAATTATAGACTGTATATTAGAGCTGAGTTTACGTGATACATATATATAGAGTTAATAACACGAACGATGAAGAAAATTTTGGAATACACACATAATACTATATTTAAAACATGTATGTCCACAGTATTTCAAATAAACTGAAGTAATTAATATTATTTAGGAATAAATTTTACCACATATAAAAATATATCATCAAATTTTAAAATGTAACAAAACTCTGTATTCAGTTATCAAATCTTTTTTTTATTTAAATGTTGATAATTAGTTAGTTGAAGAAAACAAAAACTGGCTTACCTTTACATGCGAACTGTATGTCTCTATAGTGAAAATCGCTGAAAAACGTGATGTTGTCTTAAGGCAAAGTAAACGATAACTATGACCCGGAAAATGTCTGACGACGATCCTAAAAATAGGATGCCTTTGTGTTTAATGAATGCCGTACGGCAAACGATATATTTTTAAAGAGGGAAAATCCATATGTTATTTTAGGATTAAATGCATGTGTTTAAATGACATTTCTTTAAAATATTTCACTGTGCGCTTTTTTACCAATAAGAAACAGTATTTTATGTTTTACATATTGAATAATTTTATTAATTAAGGAATTTATATCGGTATTCAGGGTCATGAACCCTATGCTCACTCATCTGAAATTTTTCTTTAACTTTTATGATTTTCCAAAGCAAATGTATATTCTGAATAAAATACAAACAATTATAGCATGGCTAGCATTTTCAAAAAAGTCTCCAATTTTGTGATGTATACAATTTTATATATTCATTTTACATGTAATATCATCGATTAAAAGAAAAATGAAAAATTATATTACATGTGTAACACTATAAAAAATTAGGCGTTTACAGGTCATTACATGTACATCTCCTGGACACCTTATCCTACTTCTGTAATGCCATGCGGAACGTGTTTTATACCATGCTCACAAATCTGTATTGCTTGATTTTTTAAAATTAATCACTGTTTACTAAATCATTTTCATTTTCTTCATCAAAAACTATTCAAGTTGTCTTAGTCATGAAGGACTTGGAAATAAAGAACAATATTCAAAATCAAAAAACACACAAAAAAAATAAAAAATAGGAGCAGAGCAATCACAGACACTTAAAACATTTGAAGTCGGATCAGATGCCATGGAGGATCGAGTGAGTTTCTCCTAAGGGATTTTTTTAATTAAAGGTGAGTATCTCACCTGACAGGTGAGATACACAATAACAAAAGGTAGATATGAAGTCTACACATCAAGGTCTTTCAGATGGCATCTTTCATTTTCCTGAAAATTGAATATTTGGCGGGCGCCAAAATGCAACTTTTGAAGTTGCATAATTATCCGGCACAGTGTTTTATATATCTGGTTTAAAAATTGGGTATTTAAAGTAAAATTCTAAAAATCAAAATGTTCACGTTTATTTGAAATTTTAAAACATTTTAATCAAAATTTCAAATTTCTAGAAACCTAAAACGTTTCAAAGTTGGATTTTAGAAGTTTGAAGCTAATTTAAAATAATCCAAAGATGAAAAATATTATCAAACTTTAGATTGTTTAGTGTAAATTAAACTTTCTAAACAAACGGTAGACTAAAAAACAAACGTTTAAATTCCAAAAATCGTTTTCGGATAATTTTTTTTTTGAACATTTAAGGTAAAAATCTGAAATATTAATATTCGAAAAGGTGTTTGGAAACTTGTAATTTTAGATTTTTAAACTAAAATATCAAATGTCAATATACGAAATTAGTTTGAGTGTTTTAAAGTTAGATATCTGATTCATTGTATTAACATTCCAAAAATCTAAATCGTTTTAGAAATCTGAATTGTTAAGTGTTACAGGGACCCTTTCTATCTATTCAGCTGTACGATGAAATAAAAATGGCCTTTGACCGTTTAACTTCCCATAGAATATTACAACGCACTCTTTACGTTCACTTAAATTTGTACTACATGTACCATAAAATGTCGTGATTAACGTAATTATCTCATTGTGACGTCACAAACAAAGGGAATATTTTTGTTAAGCATATGCTATTTAAAGACCTTTTGTATGGTTATGTGTTTTACCGAATTTCATTCTTTTCTGAATTGTGGTTTGTAGATTTTGAGATAGTTTGCGAACTTTTTGATCACCTCTCGTAGCTTGGGAAATGCGGGATTATGGTTTTGATTCGTGAGAGATAATAAAAATTGTCTCATATTACGTTTGTTCTCTATCTATTTTCATTTCATTTTATTTTTGAGGTAAATGCATTCTGAGAAGCGTCATGAAAAATCAGTTTGAGGTTAAGAATATAACATTCCACAATATTTGATGTCAAGAAGAGTATCATAATATGAACTTTCCGAGAAACACTCTTAGGTTAAAAGTAAAATTTCACTAAATCAGATCTAGATAAGGTTACTTATTAAGTTTTAAATGTATGAGTTTCACTTTTAATGGTTTTCTAAACTACAGAGAAATAGAAATATAAATTAAATATGCATTCCAATAATCTTTTTTTACTAAAATAAACCTTATCTTCACTTCATATCTAAATATTTATCAATGTATTCTAGAAGAGGTGAAATTCATGTGACAGTTTAAACTTTAAAGGAGTTTAAACAATTTGTATCCTAAACATTAAACAAAAATCAATAATATGAAAGGACACGAATTTTCTACACTGTATTTAATCATTCACCGTGATATAATTAGGGTGAATTCACCATGCATCGGACACCCTTGTACTTCAGCAAGTTCTAGCGATATCACTACCGAGAGATAACAAACAGTACTCAAGATCAAAAGTACATAAACAAATAGGGGAGGAACAAAACAGAGCTTTTAATATCATGTTCAGAATATTTTTTTAACAAAATAATCATGCAAATGACCAATGACCAGAAAAGTAAATTGACGAGTTCGATTTTTATTGAAAAAGCAGCTGTTAATAACATAAAAGTGCACATCTCCAACTTCAAAAAATCTAAAATTTGTAATTTTTTTTTTATTATTGCATCTTATGTACAATTCTTAATCATATTATTCACAAACAATTTGATTCACCAAAAATATCATCAATCTCATTTTCTAAAGCTTTTTGGTCCATACAATGACCTTGTCAGGAAATACAGTTTATCATTGAGTGAATTGCTGACTGACTTTTTTCACACAAGTTGTAAGACCATTTTTCTCATACAGAATTGTAGTCGGAAAATTCATTTTATTTATCTACATTATGAATTTAATGTACATGTATGTTTGCACACAAAAAGACCATTTATTGATTTCTTATCAGGAAAAGCAATTGTATTTAAAGATAAATGCACATAAATTCAATTGAATTTAACTTCATTGTTATTGTAAATAAAACAAAAAAATTATCTTGTTGTTTTCAAATCTTAATATAAATATGGTTGTCATTAGAGTAATATTCGAGTTGTCTATAAACATTCGTGGACAAAGTCATTTTTGCTAAAAGGAATGTTTCAAGATATGCTTATTGTATGTCAGATTAAAGGAAGGATATAGAGATAAATACAAATAATATGATGTTATCTATGAGATTACTGTTTTCATCAGAGCAAAATTTCCATAATCATTGATATAACAATTTTCGTGAAAACAAACATAGATTCGTCCATGGTATAAATAATCAGTGACAAAACGCACCACAATCATCACAATATTGACAACCTCAGTTGTCGCCACATTGAACGTCACCTCAATCACAATTACTACAGTCATCGCAATCCCAGCAACCACCACAGTCGAAATCCACCATTGTTAACTTCTATCAACTACCACTCAACCATCTGTTTAATAAAACAGCAATTTAATTTCCCCTTTTTTCCACTGGTTAATAAATTTCCAAGTGAACCTTTTTGCAATATTATTAATTTAATAATTAATTTAATGTCTACTATTGCATCGAGAGGACATACCAGTTTGGCTTAGTTATATATTATTTCCCCACTTTTACAATGCAAGAGATATGAAATCGATGTGTTTTTTCATTCAAATTGAGTTATAAAAATCAATTCCCAATTTTAATTGCTACATTCAGATTATACAATATAGGGGCAAACTATATGCATGTCAACATATCAATTTTTTTCACTTAAACAAAACAGATTTTTTCTCCGTGGAGAAAACACGTATTATATGATAAGACCTCAATACCCTGTTTCCAAACAAATGTTGCTCAAAAGTTATTTAGAAAATTCCTCATAATGGAATATATATATGTATCTTTGAAGAAGAAGGTAAAAGCATCTAATTGCAAATATAACATCGAACTATATAAACCGAAACCTGAAAAATCGTATTTCCTTGTGAAAAAAAATAATGAGAATTTCAAACTCATAGGATCTTAGTAAAATAACGCATCTATGTTAGCAGATCAATGAATTAGATTATGATTTCAATGTAAATATAACGATTATCTAGTTTTATTTATCACAGTGACGTCATAAATTGTTTTAACAAAATTGTCAATATAAACAGAAACAGTTCATTGAACTTTTCGTTAATGCTATAGGTCAATCTCCCTACCTATAAGAATGTGTGTTAAAGTTTCTTCTCTTTTGTAAAAAGAAGAAAGAAAAAAACAGCTTTAAAACATTTTATCCTTGATATGTATAGAGGAGGTCCAGATTACAGGTGTTTACTGTCGTTATAAAACCTTCACATGGGAATTCTTGAATTTAAAATCTACCTTCAATTTATATCAGTAATGCGTTTTCTAGACCAGGAATTTAATTTTCATAAAACAAGATAAACTTTTATATAGGTAGAAGAAGGATATGGAGATAACGAACAGTATTCAATATCATTTGACTCAATGATAAATTGTATTTGCTGACAAGGTCATTGTATCGACCATAGAACTTGCGAAATGATGACTTTTAAGTAAACTGGTGAAGTCCTTGTTTCAACAACTTGCTTGTCAATAATTTATGTCGTTTTAGTAATTGTTCATACGTAGAACATGCTCTTTCGTATCGAATCAACTGAGATATGTATTGACGGTGATATATATTCACGTGATGTTTCAAACTAATTGCTAGTCTATTATTTAAACACTGAAGTGACGACGGATTTTTCCGTTAGGACAAGGAGCACACGGCAGGTGTGATCAGTCAGGTGGAGATGCTCATTCCTCTCTGGCACCTGATCCCAATTCTGATGTTTTGGAGGCGCATGTTTGCTCTGTTCTGTTCCGTTTCGTATTGTTTTATAAACTTAAATAATGTTCGTTTTCTCCATATCCTTCATTACGTCTCCTATTGATGTCTTAAGGAAAATACATTTTATGAAAGTTATAGTAAAATCTCTCCTTATTTTCCAAAATTAGGTATGCTTTATGAAATATAACTTAATTTGAATATCTGTATTAATAAAAAAAAAAATCAAAATATGTTTAAGTAAACACTGGATTTTATTTATAACAATAAAATCTTTTGCAGTTATTTTCATTTTTCCAAATGAAATGATAAGGAATGAACAAACTCAAAATATTTTTTTAAAATCTGAAACTGACACGAAAACTTATTAATTGCAGAATTTATGAAGTCAAATGAAGTAATAACGAATTACAAAAACAATCTTAAATGAAAGGCAAAAAAAAATTTTTAATAACAATTCACAACATTTAAAATATAAATTGAAAGAAATCGCATCAATCGCTTTATCTTAATTAAAGAGCAAGGTTCACTTTTGCTTTATTTGGCCTTGTGAATTTCTGAAGAACTGAAACTGAATAGTGTTACTTAGCAATGCATTGAATAATCACTTAGATCTTTTATGATTGCGTATCAATAAAAATGACGCTATTTTCTGTCTAGTCTATGCATTATGAAGCCACAAAATGCGCCAATTTCCTTATATTCGGAAAAAGTCTACATTTTAAAATCTATCGGTCAATTTTTGATATAGAGCGCAACCTCTGATCTAAAATAAGAACTGTTTGTGGGGATTTTTAAATATTTTTTTTAGATCAGAGAGTGCGCTTATACTATTTTTCTTCACTGATTGTATTCAATTAAACCTGTTTACCTTAAAAATTTAATAAACATTACAATTTCACAAAGCCAGTTCTCCAAGACATGGACTTTCAGGAGAAAATATTTAATAGGAAATGAAAACACAAAGTCTCCATTTTATTTTATTGCTTGAAATGGAAAATGAAGTGTTAACCAACCAATTGCTATATATACAGCGCAGGGGTGATAAGGAAGCATACAAAATATTCTACCTTGACTAAATCAGTGCTTTATTATGACGTCATAGTAGGCAAGATGACGTCAATTTTAGAAAACAAGTTTTCGTAATATTGGTATTTAGAGATGTAATTTAACTCTAGAAAATGAATAGAAACGTATAAACATTAACAAAAATAAAATGTTTTTAATTTTTTATGATGTATCTGTCATCTTGATTAAAATCTACCACCGATGACGTCATATGTGTACATCAAGTAACTTGGGTATCGATCATGTCGTGTAAAGAGAATTTGGCTAAGATGACATGTACAAAGATATGTAAAATGGAGTTTAAAAGGAAATATTATGTAAAATTTATATGGAGTTCAATTAAATAAACAGGTATGCTAATTTATTTTCATTGATTATATTCTCTTTCCAAGACAGTCAGCTATATACCTATACAGGTCGGCCTTTCCTCTGTCGTTCATGACAAAAATAATGCAACAGAACAACAATAAGCTGCATATTTCAAAACAAAAGAATGGTATTGATGGAAAGCTGTTCTTATAACAAACTTGGAAAGTGCTGCTAGAATCCCGAATTAAGCATGGCTCTACGAAAAATCTCGGTTCATATGCATAAAATTCAAAACATAGGGTAAGGTTTCGTGCGAATGTGTGGAATAATTATTTTTACTAACAGGACAGTGAGTTTCTAGCAGCACTTTTTAGACAGAATAGATGTTTTTCAACAATATTATTTACTCAAAGAAATTATTAAACTCCAGGGTATTGTTGTTCTGATAGCTGTTAAATTAAGGAAAATGTCGCTATTAATAGAAGTCACATGATGCCGTATGGATGGTATACGTCTTTGCGCTAGACACCCTTTTAACTGTATGCAATAGTTAATAACAGTTTACATTTATCAGCGATTTTGGTAATTCATCAAACTTCATTTTCTTTAAAAAGTCTAAATTTTCCGAGAAATGACGTATATGCTTCCTTAACATACCTGCGAGGGCCATTTTATGCATAAAGTAGACCGAGCCCTTTGAAAAATACAATACATAATACTATATTTAGTTTAAAAATCTCTAAGCTATAAGTGTACCCCTGTGTTCATCTTTCTAGATAAAGGTTTTATTATTGAACTAAATATCAGTTTAATTTTCAATATATGGAACGTAGTATTTTGTCAGTAAAATTTTTTAAAAAGAATAATGTTTCCCGAGTCTCTTGTTTTCTGAGTCTCTCTGTAGGATTTTGTTTCCTGAGTGAATACTGGGACCTTGACTGAAATATGGAGATAACTTACTGTAATCAAGTTAATACACCGTGTGTCAATTCAAACAACACAAAGCTGGAGCAGAGCAAGCATGAACTTTAAAACATCAGCGGTTGTTTTAGAGGGTGGTTGTAGTGACATCAAATAATTGTTAAACTGTGGCTTTAGGACATACCAGCTCTATGGTTTGGAAGTCTGTGTTTGCTGTGCCCCTATTTTGTATTGTTTAATATATTCTCAGCTTGAATAATGTTTTTTATCTCCATATATTGCATGGAAAACACGTTCTATTACAGAGAAACAGCTGCAAACAGTCCAAATAGGTTTGGTTAAGGTTTTGATTCAAATTTAAGTCTTATCTATTGCTATTGAAGAACTTCCCACATTATTTTGGGTTTCAATTAAATCTGTCATGACCATAAAAGTAATATGTCAAAAGAACTGTCATATTTCAAAGGAACAATAATATAAGTTTGCCTATATGTATTTGTGTAGAGTGATCTATATTTCTTGTCATGAACAAAAATATTATCAAGATATAAGAACATGTGTTAACACTTCTCCAATGATTAAAATTATTTCAAACAAACTTTAGTGTGCCCTAGCGGAACATACGGGGAGGAATTTAAGTTTCAGTGTGGTTAGTGTAGAGATGGTGTGGCCTGTCATCACGTGTCAGGCACGTGTGTCAGTGGATGTGAGCCGGGGTACACTGGTCAGGCGTGTAAAAATAGTAGGTACCGTGTTCCTTTTATTCCATTCCTTTTAAAGTAAATAATTAAGATATAGTATTCATAAACGTATTTAAATAAGTTTTCCTTTCTATTTTGAGAAAAAAAAAATATATTCATTTATTTGCGTATCTATTGCTATGCATTTCACCATGACGCCTTTTATCTTCTAGTATAATTAACAGTGAAGGAGAAGGACTCTGACCTTGACCACGATGTTTAATGTGGTAAAACACTGTAAGATTTGTTGTAGCCTCTTAATTCCCACAAGAGAAAGGAAGAAAGATACTGCTTATGTCACTATGTAGTATTCATAAGCGTATTTCAATAGGTTTTCTAATTTTTAAAAAAAATTATTTTATTCATTTATTTCTGTATCCATAGCTATGCGTTTCCTCGTAACATCATCTATCTTCATTATTAATTAACAGTGAAGGAGAAGGACGCCAATCTTGACCACGAAGAGAAGGTCGTGATAGGTCTGACCGTCCCCCTGGGGGTGTCCCTCCTCAACTGTATCCTGTGCTCCGCCACCTGCTACTTCTACATCATCTACAAGGAGGAAATCGTCATGAAAAGAGACGAAAGGGACGAGAAAAACGAACACTTTCTTAATTAGATATCAACAAAAACTTTGCTTAAATATATGAATACCTCAATTTCAGATACATTTTACAACATTGTTTTTATCAGGTTATTATAATGCTTTGAATAATACTGTAAAACGGCTAATGAATATTTTTTTCTTGTAAATTTCAGTTCATTGCTGTTTATGAGATGTAACGTTATTTTGTGTTTAAAATCACATAATCAAAAAATTAGGGACAAAGTCAATGTAAAGTGGTCCACGCTCAGTTTTGAATACACATCTTTTGTATAAAAATATATGAAAATTAGTTTTCTTATCTTTATGATTCTTTTAGTCATAAACCAAAAATCTAATTGTTTCTTACTTGACAATGAATGATATTTATTTCTACTTACCATTATATGAGTATGTATTTTATCTAACAAAAATATTAATTTATTGTGTTTTCTTTTCAATATTGACATTTTAACGTATCAGTTTTTCAAATTGTTTTTCACATCATGGTGTAATTAAAAAAAGTATTTGTTTTCGTCAAGGTCGAAGACATGCTGTGTATAAAATATTTTTTCCGTCATTAAATTCAAATCACATACTCAGGAAACGCTTTAATCCAATATTGTAAGAAAAAAAAGAGCTTTTTTAAAGATTGAAAGCTTGCGTTTTTGTATATTTGCGTAAATAAATTTTTGTAACCAAAAGAAATAATTAATGTGTCTTATTTTTAAAATAAACTTCAAACTTCAATTATTTTTTTTAAAAAAAAAAATTCTGCATTTGGTTAATATAAAGGGACCCACTCTCAGTTTTGAATCTGTATCCTTTTCTTTTATTTAAGAATATAAAGATATTACTTTTCTTATCATTAAATTGAAAATACTTTTTTTTAAACTGATGTGATTCTTTTAGACACACACCAATAATTTGATAATTTATACTTGATAATGAATGATATCTTTTTCATGCTTGCCATTATATTATTATAAATTTTTACAACAAGTTGTAGCATCATGTCTTTAAAAAATATTGATTTATTGTGTTTTCTCTTCAATGTTGACATTTTAAAGACCCTCTCTACACAAATGCAATTTTTATGGACTGAGAAAAATATATTGTATAAATGAGTTAATATTGTGCTTATTTATCTAATTTTCACTATATATGGTGCGTGGCATTTACCATCGGGAAAAACGTTGAAAGACAAAAAAGTGTCAATGAATAAAAATCACTCTTAATTAATCAGAAAATTACGTACTTATTTTTATATTCATATGAAGCAGAATTTATGCAAAATCTTATGCGTAAAAAGAACAAAACACTTGCTGCGGCCTTCAACTCGACATTTAGATATATCGACGACGTTGTGTCAATTAATAATGGTAATTTCCATTCCCACGTCGAAACAATATATCCTGGTGAGCTTGAGATAAAAGATACCACAGAGTCCGACACTTCTATTTCATACTTGGATATTTTACTTGAAAAAGACACTAATGGTAATGTAACAACCAAGCTATATGATAAACGTGATGACTTTAACTTTTCTATCGTCAACTTCCCTCATTTATGCAGCAATATACCTTCATCACCGGCATATGGAGTATATATATCTCAGTTGATTCGATAAACTGTATTTGCTGACAAGGTCATTGTATCGACCATAGGACTTACGAAATGATGACTTTAAAAGAAACTGCAGATATACTTGTTTCATCAACTTACTTGTCAATAGTTTACCTCGTTTTCGAAATTGTACATGCGTAGAGCATGCTCTTGTGTATCGAATCAATTTAGAAATATAAGTGTCAGACTTTTCCTAGAGAGACCCACTTTTATTGTGCCATATAAGGAGAATTAGCTTTCTTCTTTTACTTTCGCACCAGGGACAAAAAGTTTGTTCAAAAGCAAGCAGGGTGTCAATAGAATTCGGGAAATGTCTGAATATTTTTTGCTATCCGCAAAGTAATTTTTTCAGAAAATAAAAAAATTGTTTCAATTGTCGTTTTTTGTATTTTTTTTACATAAGAATATGATTGTTACGCCTTTTTAGATGTGTATGTCCAAAGAGAACATTTAATTCTTGTTAACAAAGAACTAATAATAACAGTGATGACAGGAGGAATTTGCAGTGAAACATATGGAGATAATGAACAGTGTTCTAGATCAGAAGTCATTGAACAATTCAAAATATAAGCAGAACATACACGGAATTTCAAAACATTAGAGATGGTATTAGGTGCCACAGAGCATCCTCTGCCGACCGCTCACACCCGCCGTGTGCCCCTTGTCATGATCGAAAAACAACGGAAAAACCGGTCATTAGTTCAGTGTATAAATAATGGACTTACAATCAGTATGAAAAATGTCAATCTACATTTGACTCAATGATAAATTGCATTAGCTGACAAGGTCATTTTATCGACTATAGAACTAACAAACGGACTTTAAAAGAAACTGCAGTTATTCTTGTTTCATCAACTTGTTTGTCAATAATTTACCTCGTTTTAGAAATTATAAGTACGTATAGCATGCTCTTGTGTATCGAATCAGTTGAGATACATAAACTACGTATGCAAGTGACAAACGTATATTGCTGCATAAGTAAGGGAAGGTGACGACAGAAAAGTTGAAGTCATCATGTTTACCATAGAGCTTGGCTGTTAAATAACCATTAACGTCTTTTGTCAAATTTATACATCAAAATATTAAAAGATGTGTCAGACTCTGTGGTATCTTTTTTCTCAAATTTACATTAAATCAAACCAATTGGTTATCAAAACAAATAGTCAAAGCATTGTTTTTTACTGTAATTAACACGTAGATGAAGCACACAATCATATAAGTATATCTTTGTAAAAATAATAAAATAAAAGGATAGGCGAGACCTTTCCATACAATTTATGAAATATGACGTTATTTGTGAAACTAAATGGTCCTCCATTGCATAATAAAAATGACATAGTATGTGTTCATAAATATGTGATTGAAATAAATATTCATATTTTTTTCATTTCGTTTGTCATCATTTTTTTTCATTTACTTTATGGACAACCCTCGTATTTACATTTCATGTGATCCATTTCAAATAAAATATAAAGATTACAGGTATAATCACGTCCTTTATAACCATTGTGAGCAAAGAACACCGATTGCCATAATATAAATGTGCCATAACATAAAAATCCATAAGATATAAATCATAAAATACAGCATTTAGTCAACAATTTAATACCGCTAAAAAAACTGTCACACAACTAAATATATCAAAAATGTCACAAAGAGAGGAACACACATGCTACACAATATAATAAAGAAATAATCTAAAAGAAATTGGACTTAAAACCCAATACAGAAATTAGACTCTTGTGGAATTATAAACGGTATTAAACATGTTGATATAATTGACCGTTTTTAATCAATGAACCTTTACCAAATATAACAGAAGAGAATAATTATTCTTTCTAGAAGTTTAACATTCCAACATGCATTTGATCACATTTTGCTTCAGTGTTTCACGTATTCTTTTCAATGTCATTTATTCAGTATTTCCATGCACAACTGTATCATTGTAGATGATGGTTTATTATTTCCGAGCTCTTTGAAATACCTCAGGGACATTCTTAACATATCTTCCTGCACAATATGAATTAGATAAGATATGTACATCTTTCATTTTATTTCAAATGATGTTTTTTTTAGGAAACTGATACATGTAATACAATATATTTAATTGATAATTAGTATCAAATATACCTACCTCATAAAGAGATATCTGAAATAATAAAACAGATAAATGAGATAAAATCATTTTCATTTGTTGCACATATCAATCAAACTAAATGACATTCTTACATCAATTAAATTGTCATTTTGCATCTCTTCCATTTCATCAAAGATAGTGTGAAGGATGAGGTCTAAATCGGGAAAAACATCCTGACTAGTTCCTTCGTTTTGTCTCAAATCTGTAATAAGCTCTTGACAAGTTCCTTTGTCATGTCTTTCTTCACCGGAGGAAAGGGTGCTGGGAAAAGTCTCCTGACGTTGCTTTTTAAACCAAAGACAATGTACATCTCAAAATAAATACATAAAATAAATTTCTAACAGGGCCTGTCATTTTTAACATACACGTATCAAATATAAAACTGAAAATATTTTAATCCAACTCTTGCTTTAATATGAAAAGTCTAATATCTGCTTCACTTGTGATTAAGAAGATAGATTTTATTTCATTTGCAATTTGGCAATTCCTTAAACAGTAAATGCTAGTACCCCGAATTTGTCGCCAGTCTTAGAACTTTGGTCACGACTTGACTCGTTAAAAGGGCTGTTGCTTCGCGCCATGTTTAGATCAACATTTTCTTCATTCATCCGTATATTTTGTTCACCAGTCGTTTTCAGGGTATCTAATCCATAGTTGTATGTGAATAATGGATTGTTTTCCTTTGATGTTTCCTGAGTTTTCTGTCAAGAAAGTAATTATCAAAACTTTATAACAAAAAAGAACAGTCAAACCAACCAAAAAAAACCCTCTTTTAGTAGGAGTTTGTAATATTTTTATCTATTGACTGTCAAATAATTCTTATAGTTAAATTTAAATTCATATGTTTACATCCATAATTGTTGTCAATTGTATCTAAGAGTGTGGTACAAGCATCAAAAATATAGAAAGTTAGCTTAAGACACTCGGCCAAAGAGCTACAACGCTCACCTTAGTAACTATGGCGGTGTAGTTCTTCACCGGATATGTCCTCTTGTAATCTATAATGTGGTCCATCCTTTCCTCATATCGATCATTCTTTTAAAAATTTAGAATCAACATTAAACTAGGGTTTTTTTCCACATAGATTTCAGATTTAATGGTCCATTGGTTTTTGAGAAGATATTTGAAGGTGTTTTTCTGATGAATTGCAATGTATTTAGATTATCTATTGTGGCCCCAAATCTTCCCGTTGAGGGCATGGATGACAATTTAGAATCAAAACTATCTGAAGATGCCTCTATATAAGTTTCAGTACTGTGATTCTTAAAAAGATTTGTAGAGATTTTTAAAAAATATATATTTAATGTAAAATTAAAAATTCTCAATTGTGAACCATCCTTTCTACGTGAAAACTATTTTTACAAATTGTATTTAAATTTACACTGCCCAAGAAAGTTTAGTCAATGGCCAGATTTAAACCGTTTAGTCCGATCCCAATCGCGAAAAATATATTTGTTTTTCTTCTTTAAAAAATAATTGTCCATAAGTTGTTTCAACTTTTTTTTTTAATCATATCCATAAAGTCTTTTTCTTGTTGATATCGCGTGAAATCACCTTCGAAAAATTAAATTTATCGCTTACATCTCATGAAGAACAAACTCGAACATTTTCTTTTCACGACAAAGTACTGTAAATCGACAACATTTAATTTAAGCCATCGTTGCTAAAATTCCTAAAAAAATATTTACAAATATATTATTTTCCATATAAAAACATCCATATATATACAGTGGACCTTCAGATATCCGGACGCCAGATATCCGGATGCTTCAGTATCCGGACGATTTTCCATCGGAACGAAATTTTTAAATGCTGTGTTGTCTTGTTTAATTGGTGATTCAGATATCCGGATGCTTCACATATCCGGACAAATGGACTGGGAACCAAAGCGTCCGGATAAATGAGGGTCCACTGTATATGTATATGTGTATATATATATATATATATATATATATATATATATATATATATATATATATATATATATATATATATATATATATATATATATATATATATATATATATATATATATATATATATATATATATATATATATATATATATATGGATGTTTCGGATTAAGCGGCTTTGACGTTTAGTATTCTTTGTTAAAGTGGGTCAAACTATAAGGTCATGGTGAAGATGTCACACTGGTCTTTTCAAAAGGAATACAACATAATAGACAAAACCTCTTTCAATCAAAGGTTATGGGAAAGACTATAGTTTTCCCAGTAAAACAGAGTCATTCAAAAAAGGTCAAATGTTAAGTTGAAGGATACCTAGGTCGGAAGGCAGACTGAATTACAAAAGCAATGGTTTCTAGCTACATATGTGCAAAATATCGAAACCATACATCTTACAGTTCTTGACATATATAGGTATTGCTTGAAGGACAGAAATTCGGAAACCGGGTAAAGTGAACCCCCTACTACCGCTCTGTTCTGCAGTCTACTCACAAATCGCTTGTAAATAAAATATTTAATCATTCTTACTGTACTTATTGTCTCCATTCTTTTTCTTTTCCTCTGTAAAATAAAACAATATTGTTTATTTCAAGCATATGTAAAAAACAGTTTTATTTCAAGCATACGTATCAAAATATTTCACAATGTACAAAAAAAAAACTTTTCGCACACTTGAGATAACAGAAAATTAATATTTTTCTTTTTATTTCATGCAAAAGGTTCTGATGAATTATATGGACATTTGAAATGTTTTGCGATGGTAAACGTAATTTCTTCAGTCCATTCTTTTAAATGAAAATATCTAGCTCGTTGGTGATCGTGTAAAAATTATTTGCAAGTACCTGCGAATGATCTGGAACTTCAACACGTTGAATCTCGGTAAAATGATCACTTGAACTGCTCGAACCTGCTGATTCCTCAAAATCAGATTTACACTCTTCTTTACTCTTCAATAAATTCCAGGAAAGGTTTTTTTCTCTTGCCTCTGAAATCAGCAGTCCTGATCCATTTGGCTCACTCTCATGTGTTTTCCAATCTTTTTCATCGTCTCCCTTGGTCTCTAAAACATATGTTTGGAGCTTGAATAATTTCGAGGAAATATTTTCTCTCCTTGCTTCTGCAATGAGCTGCTCTGGCCCATTTGTTTTACTCTCTTGTTTTTTCCAATCTTTGCCATCGGTTTCCTTGGTCTCTAAAACACCTCCATGGGCCTTCTAAACAAATTTAAAGATTGTTTGTACTAAATGTTGAACATTACTTAAATAATTTACTGTAAATGGAAACATTAAGAGGTTTGATTCAATTTTGTATCACTTTTTCAAAAACGAAATCTATATGCTAAGAAAGTTAAAAGCAATATTTCACATAAAAATATTTATAAAAATCACATCTTCATTAGACAATGTACGCCATCAGACTTAATTGGATTTTCCAAAGCAAATTCAAATGTTATCATTCTTTATTCAAATTACTTCACATTAGTAATCGTTTTAATCGAAAATACTTTGTGAATGATTGTTATGTTTGAAAATGTGTATTGTTTTATATAGTGAGGTTCCAAAATTCGAAAAAAAATCAGTTTCATTCATTAGCGTCCATGTAAAAAGCTGACTCAAAATAAATAAGAATATAATTTTTTATTTATTGTTATAATAACACATACCTTCAAAATGTTTACGCACATGATCAATACTTCTCCTGATGGGTCATCTACATCCTCAGAGTAACTTTTTAACAATGGAGCCAGATTTTTCTCGAGCATCCAACAATTTAATGCTTTTTTACTTTCTGCGACCTCAAGTTTTTCATGTAGGTTGGTGTAGTGACTCAGTAGAGCTTCCCACTCAGATGATAAAGGCACGGGCTTTTGGTTCTTTAGGAGATATATCATCTTGTTGAATATCTTATCTTCTCTAGATTTGAGATTTGAGATGTTCCCAAACTTTATTTCTGGTTGGTACTCATCCCATCCAGGTGGATTTTTGCTATATGGTTTTGATGGCATTTCTTCGCCATAAGCTTTGTAGATCAATTCCAGTAGTATTGTCTGGACGGATCTTCGGAATTCGCGTAGAATTTCAGATCTTCTCTTTCCAGGAGTGGTTTTATTTGGTCCTGGATTCTGTTCCACATCTCCACATGTCCATAGCACAAGTAACAGCGCTTTGTCCGTCCAAAGTAAAAAATATCGTTTTTTGCTCCGAGAGGAAATAACCATCGACAGGAAGTTTGATAATACTACAATTCACAGAAAAACAAAACAGTTCAGCATTGACGTATTTAAATAGCAATTTGCAAAATGCCTTTACATATTGTTATATTTGTCGATGATTGCATAAATCAATCTCATTTCTTCTTCTTAACTTACATAAAATAACAGTGAGGAACATCACCATTATGTTTTCACGAGCTACAAAAAAATGAATTCATAGGATGAAGGAGCTTGCAATACAGAATAGGGATCAATTAAAGATATTCACAGATATGAAGATATGGGTTACATAATATCCAAAAAATTCTATTTATAATTTAATCATCTTTAAATAACTGATTTAGAACAAACAAAATAAAGAAAATCTTAAATCTGAATCTTCTTTTCCTTCAGCGATTTGTTGTTAAGTTACTCAATTAAACTTGCGTTTGTTCTTCAAATTTATAGTGTTCCCATACCAGTATTACTATGACAGTTTTCATTAGGCAGCAAACAGTGAATCGAATTTAACATTTCCAGTTGGAAATCTTAGTAAACGATGGATATAGAACACATTACAAAATAAGATACATTTACAGTAACAGAAGTTTCAACCTTTAGCAAAACTATAACCTGACTGGTTTTCTTTAGCAAAAAGGGATAAAGGTAGCACTTGAAATTTAAAGAATGGCAACAGCAATAACAAGAATAATGATTCTTGATTATACCTCTCTAAATCAAGATTGATAATACTATTAATTTGTCAAAAATAGAGTAGACATGACATTTTGAAGGATTTTTATACATTTATGAAAATAATAATTATCATGGAAACACTTCAACAAAATCAAAAACTTATATACAGAATAAGGTTTAATATAGTCTACTTGTACACCAACTTAAATTGAAATCGAAAAAAAAACAGTATAAAGGAGTACCATTTTGATTGAACAGTGGGATACAAATCCTTACTTCGCGACTCTAGAGCAGACACTCTAAACTACGCCTCGCGTGTGACTGTAATAGTTTGAAAGATTTTGAAAAGAATTTCACAAACTTTAATATAGTAATGGTGAAAAATGGCAAACAAAAAAAACATAATCCGATATAAGAATAATCTTTCTTAGTATAGCTTTCTACCAAGTTATATCGAAATCAACCCAAAACTGTAGTAGCTTTCAAAGACATTTTTGTTTTTAGTTACCAGAGAACATCATTCATTGAGATAAAAAAAAATGCATAGCATCATGTATCTTGGTGAATTATTACCAAATTATACTGAAGTCGGACGAAAACTGTAGAATGAGTCACATTTTGAAAAAAATACCTACAGACAAACATACAGATTGAAATAAATGCAGACAAACGACGAACACCTTCATATCGCATCAACTTTTCTAAATGAGGAGCGGGCGTACTCTCCAATAATAGATGATAATCAAATTAATTTTGTAAATTGATAAAACAATATACAATGTCTTTAATTGTCAAATACTTCTTTTTCGTATAGTTAAAAAAAATAGGAAATCAAAATAACAAGACAAAAACAGTTTTATTTCTATTGTCTACATGTAACTACTGTTATCATAATTGTGAGACGAAAAAATATCATTCACTGAAAAGCTTTTTTCTGATCAATCATTGAACACAAAACACCTTTACTTGTGAAATCAAACAAGCTTACCTAATGGTTCTACATTTTCTTCCTCTGCAAGAAATTCCTTCATGTAATTCTGAAGCGAAAAAAATTGTGTCAAATATTATTTTTTTCACATTCACATTATTTAAAAAAAAGGCTTTTGTTTCATTCTCTATTGTTTTTAAACAACTTAAATGAGGCTACTTTGAATCTCTTGAATGAAAGACACACAAAATAATAATAATAACAAAACTTCATTACAGAATCCGATGTAAAGATAAAGATACAAATATAGGCTTAAAAAAATTCTAAGTAAGTCATTCTATTTCTAAACACAAGGAAAATTAAAAAGAGTAAAAAAAAAATCCTTTCCTTATCTGATATCAGAATTGTTTTCAAAAAATGTATACAATATTTTTCCGATTTGCTACAGTTTAGAATATACGTACAGAAAGAATGTTTTTTTCTCCTAGGATTTCACATACCTTAATGAATAAAAATCAAAACATTCAGCGTCTTTAAAAACAGTCTTTACTTGAATAACATGTTTCAATTTCATTAAAAATCGATATTTTAAAGTTCAAATATTCACGAAAATGGACGTCCTTCTCAAATTGAAAATAAAGCTTTAAATAGCATCACAGAATATAAATTACTTCATACTTACATGTAACTACTAAGTAATACTTTTTTAAAGAGATTTGCAACCATTAGCTTTGTTTCTTAACATGTGACTTTAAAGATAAGAATACCATTTCACGTACATTAGCTTGAATAATTAAATAAACATGCATTAAAATGATACTGTGTTATGCATACAGTGCATTGATGACTCTTTGTCTTTTCAGTTAAGAAGTAAATGGAAAGGAATGGACTTTGATGTTAATTAAGGCATGATAATATTTATGTGAATTCTTAAAGAATGCAGTATATGATCTTACATATAATACAGTGTCAGGGCCTCCATCGTTTGAAATTTTACTGTGTTGCAGAGTTTACGAAAAGCACCAAAATATCGATCGTGGTATTTTCGCGATCAACTTTGCAACATTATAATTACCGAAGAATACATGCACATACTTTAAAAAAAAATCAGTTATTCTTTATATAAATGGTATGTCGTACATATTGATAAAATAAAAGCACATGTTCTGAAAAGCAGATGTAATTCTGGCCGATTTACGATTTTTAAAGTAAATTTACTGTGATTTTTATGTCAGTTTTCTTGATCAAATTAGCGAATTGCACAAAAAAGAAACTTCAGAATAGTAAAATGCTTGTAAGAGTTTCCTGAAAATTTAAAACAATTTATTTACATCAATTACATGGTGCGATGTTATGTTTAATTTACAGTGCCTACATAATTCTAGAGCCGTGACTTTACAGAAAAGACATAATTATTGAAAGATTTTTATTTAAATAATGCAATGTATTTTTATTGCAACTACCAATCAACCATTTCATGAATGTGAAAACAAATTAGCTGTCTTTGTTCCTTCATCTAGATACCTTTTAGAATAGAAAGACGGTAGAATTGTTTGATTAATCATGTTTCAGATAGAGATAATTTATGTGGTTCGATTTTCTGATTATCACAGATCTTACTGTGTCGGAATTTGTTTTAGTTTGTCGCACGCATAAAATTTGAATCGTTACTGTGTAGGAAAAAATGTTACTGCGTCGGAACCGACACAGTAAAACAGCTCGTGGAGAATCCTGCAGTGAGAATTAAATTCGCTCAGATACATTAGATTAAATGATTATTGATAATATAAACATCATCTCTAAAACTGAATGGAGTTTTGTCTATGACCCAATTATATCTCACAGTGTTTTCACAATCATTTAGAAAACTGACAATTTATTCAATGTTTAATAAGGATAAACTGCTACAAAATAAAATCTTATATGACCCATATCTTTTTTTGTTGTTTTGTAGGGCGAGAGAGTGACAACCCAAAATTAGTATGGCAATAGCTCTCATTTTTTGTAACTTTAATTGCAATAAATAAAGTTATAAATGAACCAATTTACGCACTTATGATAATAGTTGTACAATGTTAAACTTTATTTAAATCGAAATATTTTAACGTATAATATTGGAAAACTACCATCTTATTTTATAAATTGTTATACACGCTGAGCCTGATAACTCTTGAATATTTGTTGACACATAGTATTACATTGTATTTAAATAACCCTGTCGTAAGCCTGACTACATATATTGATAAATTATGTTGATTTGTTTCCAAACATTATGAAAGAAGAAGGTTGATCTTATCAGCATCATTTGGTCTATTCACGACTGATATAATGTGATACATGCATCACTGTCAGAAACATACAAATTTTAATAATTTCGGTAGTATGAAACGCCAATCTATTTAGTTTCAAGAAGGATATGGAGATAACGAACAGTATTTAATCTTAAAGTTCATCCATAAAACAAAACAAAATAGGAGCAGAACAATCACGGACCTCCGAAACAGGTGCCATGGAGGAGTGAGCATCCCCTGCTGACCGGTCACATCCGCCCTGTGCTCCTTGTCATGATCAGGAAATAACGGAAAAACCCGTCGTCAATTCAGTGTATAAATAATGTACTAATATAGTATGAAAAACGTCGGTCAGCATTTGTCCCAATGATAAATTGTATTTGCCGACAAGGTCATTGTATCGACCATAGAACTTACGAAATGATGACGTTAAACAAGTCTGCTGATATTCTTGTTTCATCAACTTGCTTGTCAATAATTAACCTTTTTTTAGAAAATGTTCATACGTTGAGCATGCTCTTGCGTTTCGAATCTACTGATATATATATATATATACCCGAGCATACCCGATAGACAGGACGCATTTCATAGCGGTCCGGATTTCTTTCTTTAATTATAGTGTTCTTAAAAATTTCCAATTCAACATGTAACTAAGTTTGTAAATATATAGTGTTTAGTATTTTAGTAGTAGTGCTAGTTGTTTTTGTTTTTGTTTTTCCTTTGTTCTTATGACCTTTTAACTTTATTCTTTGTCCTGAGGAAGGGACAGGGCGTCCCGAAAATTTGACAATTTTTATTGTTCTTGTCGTTGGTCATTTTATTGCTTTATATAAATTTCCATCCGTGACCTTGTATCTACTTGGTAGATCCGACATATAGGATATACAGTGTTGTTGGTTTTTTAGTGCTTTATATATATATATATATATATATATATATATATATATATATATATATATATATATATATATATATATATATATATATATATATATAGACGCTGGTGATGTAGGTATATTGCTGCATAAGTGAGGGAAGTTGACGCTAGAAGAGTTAAAGTCATTACGTTATTCATATAGCTTGGTTGTTAGATTACTATTAACGTCTTTTTCAAGTAAAATATCCAAGTATGAAGCAGAAGTGTCGGACTCTGTGGTATCTTTTATCTCAAGCTCACCATGATATATCATATCGACGTAGAAATGGAAATATCCATTGGTGATTAACAATACGTCGTCGATATATCTTAATGTCGAGTTGAAGGCCAAAGCAAGTGTTATCTTCTTTTCACGCATAAGATTTTGTACATATTCTGCTTCATATGAATATAAAAATAGGTCTGCAAATAACGGAGTGCAATTGATACCTATTGGAATTGCAATACATTGTTGGAATACCTGGTCTTCAAAAACCACATAGATTTGGTCAATCAGAAACCCAAGCATCTCTTTGATGTCAGTAGGAAAAGCCACCGAAAAAAGAGGCTTATAACGTCAGTTAGTTAATTTAATACCTAGAAGCAAAGAAGAAGATGTTCAAAGATTTAATGCATTTTCACTATATAATCAATAGAGCCCCGCCCTAACACAAATCTGAAAGAGGCACTCTTGCTCATCATAACTATGTGCTTAGTTAGTTTATTTAATACCTAGAAGCAGAGAAGAAGATTTTCAAAGATTAAATGCATTTTCACTATATAATCAATAGAGCCCCGCACTAACACCAGAACCCCTCACCCTGGGGCCATAAAATTCACAAATCTGGAAAAGGCACTCTTGCTCATTATAACTATGTACTTAGTTACAGTAGTTTATTTAATACCCAGTAGCAGAGAAGAAGATTTTCAAAGAAATCATGCATTTTCACTATATAATCAATAGAGCCCCGCCCTTAAACTAGAACCCCTGACCCTTGGGCAATAAAATTCACAAATCTGGAAGAAGCACTCTTGCTCATCATAACTATGTACTTAGTTAGCTTATTTAATACCCAGAAGCAGAAAAGAAGATTTTCAAAGATTAAATGCATTTTCACTATATAATCAATAGAGCCCCGCCCTAACACCAAAACCCCTGACCCTGGAGCCATAAAATTCACAAATCTGGAAAAGGCACTCTTGCTCATCATAACTATGTACTTAGTTAGTTTATTTAATACCTAGGAGCAGAGAGATTTTCAAAGAAATCATGCATTTTCACTATATGATCAATATAGCCCCGCACTAACACCAGAACCCCTGACCCTGGGGCCATGAATTTCACAATTTCGGTAGAGGACTCAATGCTCATTACATTCATGCCAACAGTTTGCCTGCTTGATGTCCAGGGGTAAAGAAGAAGATTTTTAAAGATTGCAATAATTTAAGTGATTTTGGCCCCACCCCTCAGGCCCCAGGGGGGCGGGGACCAACAAATTCACAATTTTTGTTCCCCTTCAGCCATAGATGCTTTATACAAAATTTGGTTGAAATTGGTTCAGTGGTTTCAGAGAAGAAGCTGAAAATGTTCAAATGTTAACACACGACGCACGACGACGGAAGAAAACGGATAGCAATAGGTGACCTAAGTTACTCAGGTGACTTTAAAATTCAGGCTGTTAATTGTTTCTGCATACTTTGTAGTTTTTGAAAAGTGCTGCTGCTTTGAATAGAATTCGCGTTTTTATAATTAAATTTTTAAGTAAATAGGCCAATGTCGAAATATGTTTGACTTTTACCAAATATTTTATGTAATTATAAAATCAAGCCCTCGATTTGAAGAAAGCAGCAGCACTTTTCAAGTTAAGGAAAATATCCTTTATCTATATTCAAAATATGGATAAGATCTGTGTAGTGTATGCCCTTGCGAAAGTACGATTTTATGAGATATCTCGATGTTAAATATACAAAACCTGTAAATAAAAAACTCGACATAAATAATAAAATACATGCTCTTGATAGTTAATGAATAATCGCACAAAACAAAGGATATACATTGGTATTAATTGACTATTTTAAACCTGTAAATAATATTCCGTTTCATTATAAAACGCATTTTTCATTGTTACAAAAATCCCCACTCTGTCTCTTGCGTCGCATGAATTACGTCATTTTTTCCAAAATGACGTCATATTTACAAGTTCATGGCGATCAGTGCTTTGTTTATAACCAGCAATATGGGATTTAACTAGCAACTTTTTTTAATGCATTGATAAGTTGTATTGTTGTTTATTATGCTAATACAGGTAAAAGTTGCAAATTATTTCAATTTCAGGTATTATGAGAAATACATTAAAGTCATATTTTTGTGAGACGTCACAGTAAACTATTCCCGTATAAATTAGATTCTACCCCCCTTTTCAAGCCTTAACAATCATGCGTGTTTCATACTTGGATATTTTACTCGAAAAAGACATTAATTGTAATATAACAGCCAAGCTAAGTAATAGGCGTGATAACTTTAAATTTTCTATCGTCAACTTCCATTACTTAGGCAACAATACACCTTCATCACCTGTGTAAAGAGTTTATATACCTCAGTTGATTCAATACCCAAGAGCATGTTCTACGTATGAACACTTTTTAAAACGCAAGTTGATGAAACTAGAATATCATCAGTCTTGTTTGAAGTCATCATTTCGCAAATTCTATGGTCGATTCGATTACCTTGACAGCAAATACAATATATCATTGAGTCAAATGCTGACTGACGTTTTTTTATTGCAAATGTTAGACCAATATTTGTTCACTGAATTGAGGACGTGTTCTTCCGTTATTTTCCGATCACAAAGAGGAGCACATGGTGGGTGTAACTAATCGGCTCGGGATGCTCACTCCTCCATGGCACATGATCCCACTTCTTATGGTTAGGAGGTCCGTGTTTTCTCTGCTCCTGTTTTGTATCGTTTTATGGACTTTGGATCTTGAACACTGTTCGTTATATCCATATGTTTCATTTGTTGTAAATTCACTACATTAGAAATCCTCTTTAAAATACCAATATTAAAACAAACCACTTTGTAGGATGTAATCAATTATATATTCTTGATAATCAACAGGAAAAAAACTAAGTTTGAGACTTCTTCCTTTGCTTAGAGTGGCATTTTATTGAATCTTACCTCTCGACTCCGATGTTCTCCAAACTAGAAAAAAAATGAAAAGAATAAAAAATACGAAGATTTCAACACATTGTTGTACGTTATTAAGTCTGGAAGTCCATTGAAAATAAACCATTATTACAAATGTAGGTCAATACGCATTATATTTAGAAGTTGCACTGATATTCTCTCACACTCAATGTCCTATCATCGTAAACGTCCATGTATAACTTCTTTCAAGCTTTCTGGTATCATTGACATCTATTTTTATACACTGTAATAAAACGGAATTCCTAATTTTATTTACCTTTTATTGGTCATTTGCAAAATTATTTTGTTAAAACACGATTGCACACACAAGTACTCTGAAGATGACATCAAAAAAATGCTTGAGTTTCTGATTGACAATATCTATGTGCACGTGGAGACCATGTATTCCAGCAATCTATTGAAATTCCCATGGGAAAACTTGTGCTCCGTTATAAGCAGGCCTATTTTTAGATTCAGATGAAGCAGAATTTGTGCAAAATCTTATGCGTGAAAACAAGAAAACCCTTGCTGTGGCCCTCAATTCGATATTTAGATATATTAACGGCGTATTTCAATTAGCAATTGTAGTTTCCATTCCTACGTCGATAGCATATATCCTTGTGAACTTGAAATAAAAAATACCACAGAGTCTGAAACATCTGTTTTATACTTGGATATTTTACTTGAAAAAGACGTTAATGGTAATCTAACAACCAAGCTATATGATAATAAAACATGATGATTTTACATTTTATATCGTCAGCTTCCCTTACTAATGTAGCGATATATCTTCATTATCTGCATACGGAGTGCATATATCTCAGTTGATGGGATGCTCTAAGTATGAATTATTTCTAAAACGAGGTAAATTATTGACAAAAAAAGTTGATGAAACAAGAATATCAGCAGTCTCGTTTAAAGGCAATGACTTTGCAAGCAAATACAATTCATCATTGAGTCAAATGCTGACTGTCGTTTTTCATACTAATTGTTAGACTATTATTTATACACTAAATTGAGGATGGATTTTTCCGTTATGTCCCGATCCTGACAAGGAGCACGCGGCGGGTGTGACCAGTCAGCAGGCGATGCTCACTCCTCCATGGCACATGATCCCACATCTAATGTTTCGGAGATCTGTGTTTGTTCTGCTCCTAATTTGTATTGTTTTATGGATTATGAGATTGAATACTGTTCGCTATTTCCATATCCTTCTTTGAAAGATTCTGTTGATTGATTGAATGCAGGTTGTTTTACCCCCCGTTTAAATTTTTTCACGTAAATGAAGACTAATTCAATTGGGGTCTCGTTTTATAATGTCTCATAAGAAAGATTTTAAACTTTGACTGTAAGTAAGTAACCAAGTAACAGTAAAAAAATATTAACTGATAGAATTTTTTTTAAAAAATCCGTAGGGTAGAAATATTAGAATAGGCCTCGTTAATTCTTATTAAAAAAAAAATGGTGCTTAAATGTCATACAAAACAATGACCTGAGCATTTTCTGTTGTATACGGAAATGAATATGAACAATATTGATAAGCCTGATATTACATTTTGGATTTTGTACGCTAGTTGGAGGCAGCAGAGTCGATCAAAGTTTTACTTGACTGCGAAGATGATCTTCAATTAGCAGCACTCAATTCCCTTAGTTTGCTTATGACGTCAGTAAGACCCACTCGGTACATTCCGTACCAATATTTATATAGCCGATCATGTCTTATGCAGCGTAATTTTAAGAAATATCAATGTTTTGACTAAAATTTTGCAAAAGAATATGATTTCCAAACAAGATAGTGTTTGTTTTTTAACCTCCTGTTGCATGTTTGCAAGATTTTAGCATGTTTTATCCGTGTAATTTATTGTCAACCTTCTACACTTCAATCTAATGAGAGAGAGAGAGAGAGAGAGAGAGAGAGAGAGAGAGAGAGAGAGAGAGAGAGAGAGAGAGAACAACAGTGTCCAAAGAGAGTAGAACTTTTGTACTCGAGTAATGTATAAATATAGAAACTGTTGAATGAAGGATATGGAAATAACGAACAGTATTCAATCTCAACGTCCATTAAACAAATATACAAAATAAGAGCAGAGCAAACACGGACCCCCGAAACATCAGAGGTGGGATCAGGTGCCATGGAGGAGTGAGCATCCCCTGCTGACCGGTCCCACCCGCCGTGTGCTCGTTGTCATAATCAGGATATAACGGAAAAAATCCGTGGTCGATTCAGTGTATAAATAATGGACTAACAATTGGTATGAAAAACGTCAGTCAGCATTTCATTCAATGATAAATTGTATTTGCTGACAAGGTCATTGTATCGACCATAGAATTTACGAAATGATGACTTCAAACGAGACCTCTGATATTCTTGTTTCATCAACTTGCTTGTCAATAATTTACCTCGTTTAAGAAATTGTTCATACGTAGAGCATGCTCTTGCATATCGAATCAACTGAGATATAAATACTCCGTATGCAGGTGATGAAGGTATATTGCTGCATAAGTAAGGGAAGTTGACGATAGAAAAGTTAAAGTCATCACGTTTATCATATAGCTTGGTTGTTAGATTACCATTAGTGTCTTTTTCAAGTAAAATATCCAAGTATGAAGCAGAAGTGTCGGACTCTGTGGTATCTTTTATTTCAAGCTCACCAGGATATATCGTGTCGACGTAGGAATGGAAATTATCATTATTAATAGACAATACGTCGTCGATATATCTAAATGTCGAGTTGAAGGCCACAGCAAGTGTTTTCTTCTTTTCACGTAAAAGATTTTGCATAAATTCTGCTTCATATGAATATAAAAATAAGTCTGCTAATAACGGAGCGCAATTTGTACCCATGGGAATTCCAATAGATTGTTGGAATACCTGGTCTCCAAAAACCACATAGATATTGTCAATCAGAAACTCAAGCATCTTCTTGATGTCAACTTCAGAGTACTTATGTGTGCAATCAGAATCTGTTTTAACAAAATAATTTTTCAAATGACCAATGACGAGGTAAGTAAACTTACGAGTTCCATTTTTGTTGAAGAAGCAGCTGTCAATGATATCAAAAAGCCTGGATTTTAATTTGTCGTGGGGAATTGTTGTGTATAAAGTTGAAAAGTCGTAAGTTTTTATGCTGTTGATTTTTGTAAAGTCTTGTGATTTCAAATTGTCCAAAAGTTCTTTAGAATTTTTTAGCATCCAGTATTTAGTAGAATAGCATTGACATTTGAATTAAGTTCTAACACAAAACAAGATGTTTTTGTGAAACACTTATGCCCCCGTATGGCAACATAGCAAAGATTAAACTTTTCTTATATTCAAATTCAATTAATTGGTACCAAAAGTAATGTATTCTCACTGAAAAACAATCGAGAAATTTGAAAGTAGGCCAATTTTAAAGTTTTTTCAATAAGTACAAAAATCTTCAAGGTCAATGTCAAAAGGTCAAGGTAATTGGTATCCAACGAAAGGTCTTACCACATAGAATACTTATGAAGAGTGTGGAAGCTCTAGCCCTAACCGCTCAGAAGTTATATGACCAGGTTAATTTTTTTAAAAATAGGTCAAAATCAAAGGTCAAAGTCAAGGGGTCAAACGTCTTTGTTATTAAGTGAAAGGTCTTGTCACAAGGATTAAATACACCTAACCATTTATAAGTAATGGTCAAGGTTTGCTTTTTTTAAAGTAGGTCAAACTCAAAGGTATAGGTAAAAGGATCAAAGTACTTGGTATTCAATGAAGGGTCGTATCATTAGGATTACATATATGTATATAAGTATGAAATCCATATCCCTTACTACTAAAAAAATATGGCTAAGGTTAAAGTTTTTTTACAGGTACAAACATCTACAAGGTTAAGGTCAGAGGTCAACGTTGTTGGTTTCCAATTAAAGGTCTTGCAACATATAATACATATGTGAATTATAAATGTCCTGGTACCTACTGTTCAAAAGATATGGCCAAAGTAAAAGTTTGAAATTTTCATTTAAAGTAGGTCAAACTCCAAGGTCAAGGTCAAAAATTCAAATTTGGTGGTACCCAAAGAAAGGTCTTGTCACAAGGAATACACATGTGAAATATGATATATGATATATGACTCCACGAAATCAAAAGTTATGGGCACGGTTAAAATTTCTGCGGACAAACATACAAACAGACAGACAAAGAGAGAGAAGGACGGACACGACGAAAAATATATACCCTCAAACTTCGTTTACGGGGGCATAAAAATGATTTGTTAATGTTCCAATTAAATTTTTTAAGCACGATCAGATTATAAGCACTGTCTATAATTATATCATATACTCGATCGGTAGCAGTTGCATATATATGTAAAGCTGTTTCGATTGAAAGCGGTGTGTGAGAGTAAAACTAACCCGTGTGTAAAAGTTCCAACTCCCCGCTGATTATCATTCGGAAGTATCATGGAATTACATGGAAGTATTTGGAAGCATTCGGAATTCCAAATACTTCCATGTCATTCGGAAAATTGTATTTGAAAAATCTTAACTCAATTTGGAATCTACTTGGAACCATTTGGAAGTGCAGAGATTTAACTTAGCCTGTATATTTAATGAGTAGATGACTAGATGTAATGCTATCTCGCAGATTTTGAAATCAGGTGGTTCAAACCTAAAATAGCTGTAAACATTGTTGCATCCGAGTTGCATCATAATCACGTTGAAGGGATTATAAATCTTCTGTGTAGTAATCCAAAGGATATAAATGGTTACATTTTTTAAGTGTGTGACCCTTCCATGAGTGGTATATTCAGTTTCCCTAGGATAAACAATAAGACCAGCGGACAGTTTCAAATTAAACACTGCATGAAAAGTCGCGTTTAATATAATTTAATCAATTCGTTTACTCCAGTAAATTCCTTGTTTTGAATTTAATTCATGTATAACGGTACATTTTACATGAGATATATTGTGATATAATTAACTACAGTTTTCAAATAAGTATAATCATATTTAATGCAAAATACGTCGAGAATAATATAGTTTAATTAAGAAGATTATACGTTTCGTTTAAGAATATCGACATGTAAAAGTAAATATGCTTATACTTAAAGTTTAAGTATATTTTTGGTATAAAGATATGTCATAAATAATTCTTTATACTTAATGTAAACTTATGTTGAAACATATTTGAAAAATAATATTGAGGCACCCTATTTATTTTAATTTATTCATTTCTCATTTTTAATTATTTAACCCTTATGTAGATTTTTCAAAATTGTGGAATATAACTTTGTTTTTTCCCTATCGACTACTACTGTAGTACAATTACATCGGGATCGAAGTCGGGCTCGAAAAGCAATTAATTTAAAAACAACACACCGCGCCGAAATTCAATTTTTTGGAATGTTCCTAGCAGCCATGTTGAACTTCATCATGATGTTGTATGGGACAAAGGGGCGAAAGAGAGTTACACGAAAAGAAGAAACATGATAAACTTTGGATGGAATTTCTGTTTTAACAGAAGGTGAAGACAATTACGACCCTGTATAGCGGTAGGAACAAGTTACAATGTACGAAATTTTATCATGTGTCCTTGAATGAATAATTGCTTCTGCTACTGATAATATTACTGTTCTGGGCACTACACATAAAATGCCTGGCAGTAAAAACGTTTGGACAAGCGCTATTTAAATTTTGTAATTATTATTTAACACTTTTAAACATCTCTCATAATTAATAAAGATGGATTTTAACCAGAATTTCCTCGTTTGGGATTGGTTCCAGAATTTTAGTGTTCCTCTATTCAGCATTTACAGAGTATGTTGTACAATGTAATAAAATATATATTTATTTCTTAATGCATACTCAAAATCATATTCAGCACTAGCGGATTGTGCGACTGCCTGAGACGATTCCCCACAGCGCCGGCTATGTGGACAGCTTGTGAAATAGCGGATTGTGCGACTGCCTGAGGTGATTCCCCACAGCGCCGGCTATGTGGACAGCTTGTGAAAATGGTGAGAACCATGCAGCTCTAATTTTCAATTAACACAAATAGCCTAACAATGTTTTTATTAACTTGTATCTTTTAGCATAAGACTATAAAAACACTGCAATAACTTGAAATGCTATATATACCAAGTAAACAAGACAAAGTTTAGGCCTATATTCTTAATTCCTTATCCTAAAAATACAAAAAGCAATGGATTCTGAGCTATGCATAAGTTTTCTTATGTTAAATACTTAAGCATGATTATTTAAAATAGCTATCATATTCTATGATGCACAATTATGCATGCATTATTTACAGGAATCTAAATGATCACAAGAAATGACAAAAGCAGTATGAAGATTAACACAAAGGTAAGATTTCTTAAATTTTCTGATAAGATCAATAAAATCACATGAATTGATTTTTTTAGCTCACCTGAGCCATTTTAAGACCAGAGCGAGTTTTCTGATCTGTGTCTGGTATTCGTCTGTCATCTATAAACTTTTCAAATTTTTATTACATTCATCAGAATTAATCCTAGTTTGAACAAAAAAACATGCAAGATACATCTGTTCTTTCAGATATTGAGCCAGAAAAGTTTGAAGTGCTATGGGAATGATCAACATTGAACTTGCTGAGCCTTCCTTCTGAAAGTGACTTAACCAGATATTTGGCTACCCAGTATGAGGTACGAACTAATCATTTGTTGTACAACTTATTGTGTATGAGATTGCCACCATTTAAGGATTTTATTGTATGAATCTTATCTTCTTGCTCTAATCATAAATACATCTGTTTGTATATTTTTTCTACGAAATGCCATATCTGTTTTTAATTGTTCATATTTTTTTTTATTCAACAGCATCTTTCTGCTAAATTGAATAAAATGTCGTGGAGGAACACGAAGAAAAGGGATGCGCATCTCAACATATTCAAGGTCAAGCAGGTAAAATACATTCGTTAATTGCCAAAAAAAAATGACAAAAAGTCACCAATCCCCAATTTACATGTACATGTACTTCCACAAAATCTGTGGCTTGCTGGGGTGAAACTATAGATATGTATGTCTTTATATGTTAAATGCTGTAAATGCTATTCTTTGCATTTTCGTAAACTTTGTAAATCTTCAAATCCCATGTGCTCGGACTACGGTACCATTATGTATGTTTCATGTCATATTTTGTCGTCTTATAAATTTGATCTATACATATCTATATGTTTTTTTTATGTAATTCACTTAACTAAATGACACATAGAATCTTTTTCATTGTGTAAAATGCTATTTTCTTGCTTTAGTCATGTTAGTCATAAGTACACCCTGTTTGTATATTTTTTCTCCTTTTTTATATATTCTTTGTACGGAGAGCCATACCTGTTATTAATTTTTCATATTTTGTTTGTTACAGCTTTTTACCTTATTCATTGTATCTTGCTGCTGAATGAAAGAATTTTTGTGGAGAAACAGACAAAAGTGCACTTCAACATGTTCAAGGTCAAGCAGGTAAAAATAGTGGTAAAATGCTCAAAAAAGAAGATGGCAAAAAAATCATTAGTCCCCAATTTACATGTATATCAACACTAGCTTCAACTGTAGCTCACTGGCCTGAAATTATAGCTAAGTATCTGTCTTTATTACCCAGACTTGAAAAAATGGCATAGTCTTTTGTGGTCTTCTGTAAATTTTTAATTACTTAAAATTGAGCTGTGTTTCCTCTAGGTCAATTGATAATTTTACAAACAACTCAGATTTTATGTACTATTTAATATATGCAATTGCATAAATCCAGAAGCACACATATAATATGTATGTATAGGCAAATGGGTATTTATTTTTATGTTTGTTGTAGAAATTAGGAGCTAGATGTGCTTCTCCAGAGCTGAAAACTTCTTGGCAAGAAGAGAAGAAAAAGCAGGAAGAAGCAGATTTAAATATTGATTGCGTCTTCATAGTACAAAAAATGATTCTTGTGATGATACTATCTATGAAATTAGAAAACTGACGTGGCGTTCTAATGATTGTGAGAAAGTCTTCAATGAACAGGACACCAAAAGTGCCACTCTCAAATCAAAGCACTCTAAAAGGCAGAGCATAAGAAGAACTAGGACAAATAAAGAATCTAAAAGAGTCAAACCTATGGATGTAGTAATTGAACAGAGATGGGCTATTAGAGATGAAAAATATCTGAGTTGCTACTGTTTTGCACAAATTTGATGCTTTTTTTAAACTTATTTTTAATTGACACATTCAATGTTAGATAAGAAAAATATACCTAGTGTTGCAATTTTTTGACAGTGAAAGTTTTCAATGATGCTTGATTATAGATTAAAACTGTTATGGTTTTTTTTTATTGTTTAAACATTTATTGATTTATTGTGTAGTATGCAATCACATACACTTTTATCTTGATTTATATATTACATATATGTACAAGTCTGACTTGAATATAAGTGCATGGACATTATTGTGGAAAAAAAAGAAGACAATCAAGGGTAGTCTGAAAAAGTTTTGCTGGCAGTAAGTTGCAGATCTTGATACCCAAGTAAGAGAAAGGTGGTGTCTCTGACCGATCCTTTTGCTGTTGCTTGTGGGCGAGTGAGGCTTCTCTGTCAGTGGCTTAGTGAGTCATAGATGTAAAAAATAGAATAGGCAAATGAGGTAGAGACATTTCTGAGTAAAAAAGGGGTGAATTGTGATTTTAATAAATATTTCAATTATTATTGCAAGAGTAATGAGAATTGCAAGAGTAAAATATTGATTTGTTTCCTTCCATTTGAAGTAAGAGAGCTTATGACGAGAATCTTTTCCATTAAAATGGAATTGTAATTAAGGCTTAAAAAAATTTGTTAAGATACTTGTACATATGTTTATACAGGACTTTAATATGTGCATGTTTCAGAGCTCATCCTTGATATTTTAAGGCAAAGTTAAAAATATCACTATTAAAATGTCTGGCATTCCAATGTAAAGTTGATTTAATGAGGATATGTTAATTAAGTTACAATCATCAAGCAATATACCTAGCAGTTGGAACAGAAATGGGCTACATGTATTGGAAACAAATTTAAGCTGCTTTGTGTAGTTGTGATACTTTTTCCTTAATTTGAATTGACATAACCAAATGATATAAAAGATTTTTTTTGGTTATTGTATTTTTCACAGTGAATAATTAGTGCATGGACATCTATTGTGGAAATACTTGGGGAACAATAAAAGGGTGGTCTGAAAGAGCTTTGCTGGCAGTAAGTTGCAGATCTTGATACCCAAGTAAGAGAAAGGTGGTGTCTCTGACCGATCCTTTTGCTGTTGCGTGTGGGCGAGTGAGGCTTCTCTGTCAGTGGCTTAGTGTGTCTTATTAAATGTACATGTAAAAAGAATGGACAACTTTTATTGGCAACTTTTATTCTTTTTATGCAAAGTATGATATAATATTTTTGTGGGAAATTGAAAAGCCATTTACAACCCATGCAGCAGTTTTAATAGGGTCAGTTTCAGTCACAGATTTTGCAGTCTTTTGGAGTCCAGAATGACTTCATTTTTGACCTGTTGTGTTCTGATTTAATGCAGATTTGAATTTTACACACAATTCTATTCTTAAATTAAATTATTTATAATTACTTCAGTTTATTACTTACTACTAGTATGTAAAAATTTACTCCATTATAATTGAGCTACAATCATGATTGTAATTTTTTTAAATTTTGACATTTAGGCATAAATTTGAAATATCTTGTACTTTTTAGAACTCATTATTTGTACACCATTGAGATAACATCTAATAAAATTGAATGAGAAATGAATTTGTGTATGATTGTAAAATACTTGCCAAAAACTAACAACTATAAACCATACAAATTATTGATGGAATAAATATAATAATATGCAATAATATAATGATATTAAATTTCATCAAAAACAACCTTAAATCTTAATGATATGGGAAGGTTTAATCCGTACATTTTCATCACATATACAAGAGATTTAATATTAGTTTATGAAAGAATAATATTTGAACGTATTAGTAAGTTTACAATTTCCCGTATATAACTTAATTTTTGGAAGTATTATAAAGTAAAGTGTAAATTTAACAAAAAATAATGAGGTAAAGATCTACGTTAAATTTCATTAAACGAACAAATTTAATATGACCATAAAACTTTATTTTATTGGCATGTTTAATAATAATTATACGTTTTGTATATTAGAGGTATAATATTTGTTTACGGCAGACTTAAATCCGAACGTATAAGTAGGTTTACAATTTTCCAAACTTTATTAAATTTGTTCTTTTAATTTTTCATTAAACTCGTATTAAATGCTAATTATTTTCTAACATTTACGATCCCACAATATGTTATATTATGCATTTAAACATTAAATAATCGCAGCATTTAAATCGCATTTAAGGTAAAATTAAACCCGACTTTTCATGCAGTGAAAGATTCCTGAAACTGTGTGAAAAGTGCATTTCAATATTTTGGGAATTATGTACAAAAAAGAATCTCTGAATAGTTGTTGAAAATAAAGTGTTCAAAATCCTACAAGCTTTAATGTAAAAACCATAAAAAGGGCCTGGGTACTCAAATTAGGGGCCATAAAGGGCCAAAAGTCTTCAATCAATAACTCTTTATCAGTTAATATTTTGTTATACATTTCTGAAGCAAATATTTTTATCTGAACAATCTACGACTGCATATTATGATTTTTATGTCAAATGGTACATAATTAAGGGTCACAAGGGACCAGAGTGCTAAATCTTTGACGCTTATTAATATCTCAAAAGTTGGAAATATTTTGATAAGTTATGTTGAACACAAGATGTTCAAAATAATGTTCTGATAAAAATGCAACCTTGAACTTTCGCTAAACGTCCCCATTAAGGAGTTGAAGGGTTGACCCCAAACGTATTCGGTTTGCAAATAAATCGAAATCGATAAACAATCTCTGGAACTTCTTGAACAAAACGTGTTTGAAAGCAGGAGAACTTTAAGATGAGTTGAAGGGAAAAAAGGGCTGGCCAATCATATAAGTTGTCAGGAAGAGCGAGAATTCGAATTTATGATTATGTAACGTTCAATATTTGAAAAAAAAAACATAACGGCATAACCGTTTTTCTTAACAATATAATCATATAATCATTGTAAAAAATCTCAATCAAAATCTCATCTCACGTAATCAAGAATCGGATGGAAGACCCACTCGTTGCTCGCACATAGATCTCATCTAGTTACATTTATTAATAATTTTACCTATCCCTTTTAATATGAGATACTTTTTAGATGGTATTCTTCACCATGATGGTTCATACTTTAGATAAAAATACTATTGAAAACAGTTTCACCCAAGTAATAAGCAAATATCATGATTTTTTTTATGACCGAACGAAATATGTATAAAAAATGACGTATATAGTACACATAGAATAAACATAATTAGTAATAGATATGTTTTTTTAAATATAAGAACCTTTTAAAAGTTATTGTTCTTCCAAATGGTTATTAAAAAATCAATGCTTTTAGAAACAACTTTACCAAACTTATTGGTGCATATCAGTATAAGACCAGTCTCCACATTATTGATTTGCGGTAAACATTGTTTACAATTTTCTGATGTTTCTTTTGGGTTTAAAATGGGACAAACAAACTGTATTGTTTATTTGACAAATCTTGAGAGAGGATGAAAAACTACAAATTACAGAAGCACAATAAAAATATTGACAAAATATCAATATCGAGATCAATATACTAAATTAAATTTGTAAATTTAACATGTAAGCTAAGCAGGGCTATGCCTGATGCAGACTAAAATCGCGCGTTCTTACAAAACATTGTGATCGCAAAATTCAGTTTCTGTCTAAAGATAAATACTATTGCACACACTTGGCAGTATGGCATAATTAAGAAAATTACTGTGTTTACATGAACATGTGAAAAATTCATATTATTGACATTATCAAGAAAATAGCGTAAGAAACGTCAAACTGAGTTGTGCAAATTGTATAAAAAAGTATTTACATTTATAATGTTCATAATATATTACCTTTGCATTGCTTTAACTTTTAAGATATTCTGAATCGTCTTTTTTATTAACGTTTGACCTTCCTCACAGTAATAAGAAAAATAAGCTCTTAGTGGTGTCCATGAATTTTGAGGACGACTCCGCATAATCATTTAATCAGTATTTTAGATTTATTTATGAAACATGTAGACATTTTAATTTAGTGCAACATTATATCCATAATTTCTAATTGATGACTCCTGCTTAGACATCGTTATCGTACAGAATATGTTAAGATAGAATAATCAATTAATTGCTGCATGCAGTATTTTTCCCCTTTTACATATTAAAAAAGGTGTTAATTATTGTTTCTTGTTGTTCATTTAAAACATTTCAAATAATATAGTCTTACCCATGACTCAGTTCTGATTGGACCTGTACTAATAATTATACAATGAACAAGTATTCTACTGAAAGTTTGATCTTTCATTCCATCTTCTGCCATTCTGTAAAGTTCTTGTCCTTTGAACTCTGTTGTCATGCCTGTAAATATTGAAACTATCAAAATGCTCTAAAAAATAAAACAATCTTAAAATATAGATGGGTACATGAAGGTATTTCTCAGCAAAAGTACATCTTTAAACTTGAGACATCTACAACAAATGCCAACAGTTGATATAAAACACATCAGCCAACATACTTTAAGTTGCATTTGCTAACAAGGTCATATGTTGCTTTTCAGATTTTGCATTCTTTACCTTTTCTCATTAACATCAAATGCTAAAAGAGACAAAGCTTATTTTAAACAATAGAAGTGAGAACTTTTAAAAATAATATCATACATATATACATGTATGATATACAATCTTTATTAAGAAGCTTTAAATTCTTCTTCATCGGAATTTATTTTTTATTGTCAGAAATTTTAATATATATACATAAATTACTAATCAATCAGCAATCAGTTATGTTGTTTGATACAATAATTCAACTAGTTATCCCTGCTTTTAAGGTTATTTCATGTTTGATAACTAAGCTTAATAAGAAAACGGTAAAATATCCAATGAGTTTAAAAATAAACACAATGGAAAACACAAGTTGTGTAAAACGAAAGTAAAAAAGATTATGATAAATAAAGGGTATAGCACATTTTGGTTTTGTTTTTTCCCAAAAGTTCCTTATTTCCTTTCCAATAAAAAAAAAAGGAATCAATAATACACCGTATATTAGAGCTAAGTAAACTTGATAAATAGTTAATAACACATATAACAATGAAGACAGTTTATGCAGAGAACAAAGATAATACTAAAATAAAATTTAGGAATAGATTTTAACACATATAATGCATATCATCTAATATTATTATATAACAAACCTTTCTTATCAGTTATCAAATCTTTTTAATTCAAATGTTGAATAGTTAACTGGAGAAAACAAAACATACTCACCTTTACATGTGAACTGTATATCTCTATTGTGAGAATCGCAAGCAAACGTGATTTTATACCAGCATATTTGCCTTACGGCACATTTAATGAAAAAAAATAAAGGCCTAGAAAATATCTGACGACGTTCCTAAAAATAGAAATGCCTATGTGTTTAACGAAAACATTGCCGTACGGCAAACAATATATATAAGGAAGGAAAATCCATATCCTATTTATGGAACTGAATACATGTGCTAACATCACTTTTCTTTAAAAAATTTTCACGATTCTCTTTTTTTCCAATCTTAAACAGCATTTCATGTTCAATATCATAGGCACTTGTTTCGGAAATAAATTTTTATCCTATAGTATAATGATAACACTCCAGAATAAACTCAGTACCCCCCTCCTCAGAATCGCACTCATTAAAAATTTCAGTGGAAATGCAATGGCAAAGTTAAACTACCCAATAGAATGGTAATAAACATATTGTCATTGCATTTCCACTTGTGTTATTATTATACTATAGGTTAAAAATTTATTTCCAAAATAAGCCCCTGTGTTCAATACATATTGAATAATTGTATGAATTATGGATTTATACCGGTTTTAACTCTTTAAAAATGACATATTTGACAATAATTATCTAGCTTTCATATGACAAAGTAATGACATAAATTCTATATTCAGAGCATCACAAAGATGATAAAGACGTGTATTTCATGAATCTATTCGATTAGAAAGAATTAAAAAGTATCCATAGAATTTTCAAACACAATCTTTAATTTTGTAAGGCATACACTTTTGCATATTCATTTCAATATCAATGGATACCTCAGTCGGTAAAGCGCTCGTTTTTGTTTTGTCTTGTTTTTCTTTAATTTGCATAATTTTCAAAAGTTAAAATAATAATTATACAAAGGTCTACTGATTAAATGAAATTGTCTTCGGGGATGATCACTCCTCCATGGCTACCTCTGAAGTTTCGGAGGTCCGTGTATGCTCTGCTCCTATTCTGCCTTGTTTTATGGATTTTGATATTGAATACTGTTCGTTATCTCCATATCCTTCATTGTTCCAAGCATTTGCACTTCAGTCAATTGTTTTTTTTCCTTCTTGCTTTTGTTTATATTCCACTTTAAAGCAGATGATTTAAAGGCAGAGGAAATGATAAACTAAAAGTAGCCTTTTACCCTCGTCTTCCCATAGAATATCACTATATGCATTCACTTAGATTTGAACTACCTCAATATGATGTGATTGATGTAATAATTTTTACATTTCCATTGTTTTTGTCCGAGATAAACAAAACGTTAATGTTTTTTATTTCCCAATTAATGTATTGGTTCATCAATAGGCGCGTTTTTAAAAAAAATCGCGTAGAAGGCGAGACAAGCGGGGCTTAAACACGTGGATTGGCGGAATACAAAGCATCTAACTGAACATAGCTTGAAAGAATGCGAGGTGGTTTTGATTCGTGAGAAATAATAAAAATGTGTCTCATATTACGTCCGTTCTCTATCTATTTTTATACTCAACAAAAAAAGAAACGCATATTCAGATTAAACATGATAATCTAAGTTTTCAGTTTAATCCCCATTTTTGAAAAATTGATTTTAGAGGGTTTTTATAAAAATTAAAAATATCATGTCTTGCAAGTAGAAAAGTGAAGTTTATGTCATGGTCGACGCCTCCAAAATCTTGGGGCATACCGTCTAAACTAATACATATGTCCTTTGCGACGTCTAAGCTTTGGTGGATTTCCAATGTAAGGATGTCGTGAACGAATACCAGCTCCTCAGTCTCTTGCGAACAATTTATGCTCTCTTATGCTGATTTTTTCATCCAGCAATTGTAGCAGCAGTTTTTGAAGCAAGTTCTGAATCGCGTGAGGTGCTGAAAGGGGGGGGGGGATGGGCTCAGACGTTCCTGCCTGGATGTGGTTACCTGCGGATGGCTAATTCTTGGTCTTCCGACGATAGTTTAACGGCTGCAAGGCCCATTGATGTATTCCAAATGCTGTTGCAACTTTTGTTGTGTAGCTCCGTTTAGTATCATCGTTAGCCTGGTTGTGTTCATCTTTGTTTCGCCGTGGCATTGCAGAATTAACACTAAGATCAAATCTTAAATATGGGTTTAATAGGAGTGTTAATAGTTTCTCTAAATCCAAAATATCAACAAAAAATAGACGTCCGATTCAGAAGAAATCATAAAAAACACTACTTTCATAAAAACGTTTAATCAAGGGAGATAATTCAACACTTGGGTTTTAAAACCCCATGTTGTCCTTTAAGTAGGTCACAGGTATCCAATGATATAAAAGATAGTTGTTTCATGTACATTTGAAAAAACTTCTTTGACGAGTAAAGCAATATGCGTTTCTTTTTTTTTGTTCAGTATATTTCATGTTACTGAAAATCAGAATAAAGAAGATCACATTCCACAATAATTGATAAGTTAAAATGAGAATCGGGCTCTTGTTTTTATTCACAAGCTACTTACAAAATGTAAGGTTATCCGATCCTCAGGTTCTAAAAAATCAGGCATTGAGTAATTGAAAATGCTCACAAAGATGTCTCTAAATTCTCAATTTAAAATGTATTTACCACGGTCTTTCTTTAAACTTCATCTTTAAATTTGAATCATATTATATAGGGACAATTAGTAAATCTCAAATAATTTTTCAGGAAATGCGATTTGAACTACCTACTGCATATTTTTTAATTGATAATTGATCAAGAAATACATTTTAGGAATAAAAATCATAGGTATCCAGGCTTTTAAAGAAAATTGCATGACTTTTTCACTTATTTAGTACTTTTTTTTCTCCTACTTACTTCCATCGTATCATAATGCAAAGTGTATGAAGTGTTTCCTTTCAAAGAAAACACCGTAAATCACTTCTAATTTCAAATCATGCTTATAAACATTGGTAATTAAGGCTAAATTAAAAGAAATTTGATTTTTTTTTTAATATGCAAGGTTGACTTAATTTTACATGGTACAAATATCAAATTTTTTAGTACTGTTTGTTAAAACTTTAAAGAACATTGAATCATACGTAGAGGCATAAAATGAAAATTTTTGCATGAAAAAATTTCAATTTCAAGTTTTATTTTAAGACTTTTTGAATTAAATTATAAATTAAAGAGTTATCCTTCCTGGCTGAGGATCGTATATCCTTAAACACTAAAAATAAAAAAAAAAGTTTAATCGAGTTTAATGGTTGGATAAATATCTAAATAAACATTAATTATAGCGAGCGCAGCGAGCGTCGCGAAGCGACGCTCGTCACTGCGAGCTCTTAAAGCAACGCCTGTGCGAAGAGAAAATTCGGACTACTGCACATTCATTCGATAGAATTTTTTGATGCCGTAATTTGGACCCACAATGCATCGCTTGTTTAAGCTACGTTAAAGCTACGTTCTCGTGAGAATAGTAGCAAAAGTTCTACTAAAAGTAAACATGCCCTGATTTAATGGATAAATATTGAAGATAAATAGCAAACGAAACGTTCTTCATTTATTTTCAGCACTGTTCAGGGTTCTTTGGGGGAAATGTAACTTACGTACGACGTCATGTGACGTCAGAGTCTAGACGCATCAAATGTCACGTGCAGTTTGACGTACGAGCCCGATTTAAATTCTAACAAAATAAACATCTGCACTTGCCATAACGGTCGCACCGTCAACATATTAACAACAAAGCCTTACAAATAATCCATGTCCTGATGGTTACAACCTTTTAAATGGTACATTTCCTTACCCCACCTCAGTCTATTTTTCCGTAAAATACTGGGTTACGATTAGTTGAAGTCTGTCACGAGAGGCGATGGATTACTTATACCCGGTCAATTGTGATTCTATACCCGGTCAGTTGTAAATCTATACCCTGTCGATGTATTACGTCACAAACACAAACATGACGTCATATAATAGGCACATAATACCTGAAAATGAAATAATTTGCAATTTTTAACTGTATTAGCATAATAAACAACAATATAACTTTTCAATGCATTAAAAAAAGTTCCTAGTTAAATCCCATCTAGCTTGTTATAAACAAAGCACTGATTGCGATGAACTTGTAAACATGATGTCATATTGGTAAAAATGACGTATTTCTTGTGCTGTGAGAGGCAGATTGAGGAATTTTTTAACAATGAAAAATGCGTTTTATTATTAAACGGAATATTATTTACAGGTTTTAAATAGTGGATTAATACCAATTTATATCCTTTGTTTTGTGCGATTTTAATTAACTACCAAGAGAATGTATTTTATTAATTATGTAGTGTTTTTATTCACAGGTTACGTATATTTTACATCAAGGTGCCTCATAAAATAGTACTTTTGCAAGGGCATACACTACATAGATCTGAATCATTTTTGGATATAGATAAAGTATATTATCCTTAACTTGAAAAGTGCTGCTCCTTTCTTTAAATCGAGGGCGTGATTTTATAAGTACACAAAATATTTGGTAAAAGTCAAAAACATATTTCGACACTGGCTTATTTACCTGAAACTTTAACTACAAAACGCAAATTCTATTCAAAGCAGCAGCACTTTTCAGAAACTACAAAGTATGCAGAAACGATTAATGGCTTATATTTTTAATTTCAACTAGGGTATGCCCTTGCGATATTGATATTTGTTAATGACCTTCATTCGGTGCACAAACTATGCATTTATCACGTGACTGTCCATCGATGGGACTAAACTTCATACAGTACATTGTGGGTTATACTATGTTATTTCCATAAGTATTAAAGTTCTGTTAAAATTAAACGGCTTAATTAAAATAAATTCAATGTTAAAAAAATCCCCCTTTTTGCACGTCTATTTTCCGTTGATTTCTCATAGTAGGCCTAAACAGTGTTGCGTATTAGCCTGATAAAGCATTTAGCAGAGAAAACCATTATAAACTACAGATAAAACGTAAATGTTTCATCGATGGGGTAAATTCGGTACATAGTCTTTTAGTGACAGGGTATGGGATGATACCTGGTAAGTAAATTTCATAACTGACTCGGCTTCGCCTCGCCAGGTATGAAATTTACTAACCAGGTATCATCCCATAAAAGACTAAAAGACTTTGTAACTAATATTACATACGTACCAATCCAGCCAGGTCATCTACATAAAATGAAACATATGGAGATAACGAAAAGTATTGAAGATCATAAGTCTTTAAACAATATAAGTCTCGTTTAAAGTCATCATTTCATAAGTTATATGGTGGATACAATGACCTTGTCAGCAAATACAACGTATTATTGAGTCAAATGCTGACTGACTTCTTTTTTATTCTTATTGTAAGTCCATTATTTATACACTGAATTGACGACGGATTTTCTTTAATTTGCAGATAAATACAATATATAAAATAAATGTAAAATTACAAATTATAAATGTGCATCATTTACCCATCAATGTTTGGTGCGGTTAAAAAAATCATATGCGGGGAGGGACAAATAGCTAGACAGAAGTAGGGCTTGGAGCATTTGGATTGGCGGAATCAAAGCATGTAAATATAAGGAATAACTGTCAGACTTTTCAATTAAATGACGATGATCAATCGATTGACTTGTGTGATATTTTATTCATGCAAACAACTGTCAGATTTTTCAATTCCATGACGATGATCAATCGATTGACTTGTGTGATATTTTTATTTATGCAAACTATCACGCAAGTCTTTCATGGTAGCCTACTAGTAGAGCATTCGCTTCGTGATCGGGAGGTCTGGGCTCGATTCTCGTTCCCGGCGCCTCTTCAAACCTGAGACATAATAATAGGTAGTGACTTTTCCTTCTCCAAGCACCCGGCATTAGAAGTGAAAGTCACGGGTCTTTCGGATATGACCTTAAAAAGGTAGGTCCTGTATCACGATAGGCACTGGCACGATAAAAAACCCTCACTGCTAAATGGCCCTGAGTGCCGAGTATAGGTCTAAATTTGAAGCCCTTCACCGGCATTCGTTGACGTCTCCGTATGAGTGAATTCTCGAGAGGGACGTTGAACAGTATACAGTCAACAATCATGCAAGCCAATCGATTAATCACATCGAAAAAAGACAGTTATTCCTGTCATCATGGCAATGCGAGTAGCATACGGCGGGTGTGACTAGTTGACAGTGGATGCCTACTCCTCAATGGTACCTGATCCAACGTCCAATGATTTCGAGGTCTGTGTTCTCTCTACTGCAATTTGTATTGTTTATTGGACTCTTGATGTTGAATTTTGTTCGATATAAAATCATTTGAACTAAGTGCAAAATTGTCATATCATTCACAATGAGAAGCGCACGGACCTTTTCAATGTCCGGAGTAAGGCATGGCTGCATCCTCTCACCTGTCATATTTATCATAGTCATTGACTGGATCATGCAGGAAACAACAAAGGGCAGTAAAAATGGAATCCAGTGGACCTCCACAAAACTGCTTGAGGACTTGGATTTTGCATTCTTCAAATAGCTAAAATACATGATATATGATAAAGATACAGTACATATGCATAATTGAATGCATGTGTTGCATATATAATCTATACTTTTGCAGAGAATAGCTTTTAATATGATTATTAGAACTGCGCAGCTACAGAATGCAGCAGAGCCTTAAAAAATCAAACAAAAAAAAATACAAAGTGTGCATTAATGTATTCTCTACAGCCATTTGTTTAGAAAATGTCTAAATTTTGCACTTTTAAATGGTAATTGCAAGTTCGAAACAAGGTACTCTTGTCTTCAAAATTAGTGTAAAGAACCACAAAAATAGTTCATGGATAGCAGCACGTGGTCTAATTCTAGCAAAGGATTTTTATTCCCAAACCTCTTCTTAAAATAGAAGTATATATCAATGGTAAAAAGTAGAAAAGAACTACCAAAATGCAAAATGTTTCAAATAATAATAAATACTTTAAAAAAGAGGAATAATGTTTTAGTTTGGCATAAAGCAATTAGCACATGTATTATTATTGAACAGTTGTTAAATAGTGTACGTAAGAGTTTGTAAGTCTGGAACAGATAACTTATTTTATCTACCAGAGTCTAAATATCACCAATGAAACACAAAAAAATTAGACACATAAAATCAATATGAAACACCCCCTACCCAAAAGGGGTGGATAGGACAGACCTTACACAAACCCTCAAACAACACCACTAAACAGGTTCTGGGTTGGAATCCACAGGGAAAGAGGAGGGCTGGGAGACCAATGCAAACCTGGAGGAGATCGATAGGAACAGAGGCAAAAGAAGCTGGATTTACCTGGACCCAACTAAAAGGATAGCCCCAAAACAGAGTCCGATGGTGCGGTATGGTTGTGGCCGTATGCTCCCCAAGGAGTGAACAAGTTATTGTCAAAATATTTCTACCAAATTTGGATAAAATATTACGTTAAATAAAAAAAAGATATGACAGAAGTACACAAACTTTCCAACCAATTCTCGTAGTTTTATAGTTTTATTAATTCCCTTATGTCAATGAATCAGATAAAGTTATTAATTGAGTTTAAATGTATGAGATTAACTTGAACGTAGTTGAAGTAGCTTATTTTTTTACATAGAAATATTAAAATACTTAAGGAATCACTGTCTAGTTTTGAGAGTATGCCAGGGCATCAACAATAGTGGGAAACATGGGATAATTTGCATTAAAAATTAAAATTATCCCATCGCAGCACTGTTAAGGCTTACTATGAGAAATCAACGGAAAATAGAAGTGCAAAAACGGGAATTGTTTTTAAAATGAATTTATTTTTATTCAGCTGTTCTATTATCACAGAACTTAAAAACTTATGGAAATAGCATAGTTTAACCTAGTCTGTACTGTATGGAGTTTGGTCCCATCGATGAACAGTCACGTGATGAATGCATAGTAGGTACACGAAATGTAGGTCAATAACAAATTTCAATATCGCAAGGGCATACCCTAGTTGAAATTAAAAATTCAAACTAGTAATTGTTTCTGCATACTTTGTACTTTCTGGAAATTGCTGCTGCTTTGAATAGAATTCGCGTTTTAATATTTATAATTTCAAGTAAATAGGCTAATGTCGAAATATGTTTGACTTTTACCAGATATTTTGTGTACTTCTGAAGTCATGCTCTCGATTTAAAGAAAGCAGCAGCACTTTTCAAGTTAAGGAACATATCCTTTATTTATATTTAAAAAATGGTCAAGATTTATTTAGTGTATGCCCTTGCGAAAAATCGATTTTATGAGGCACCTCGATGTAAAATATACCTAACCTGAACATTAAAACACGACAGAATTATTTAAATACATTCTCTCGATAGTTGATGAATAATCGCACTTAACAAAGGATATACATTGGTTTTATTAGCCTATTAAAAACCTGTAAATAATATTCTGTTTTACAATGTAACGCATTTTTCATTGTTAAAAAATTCCCAAATCTGCCTCTCACAGTACATGAAATACGTCATTTTTACCAAAATGACGTCATGATTGACAAGCTCATCGAGATCAGTGATTTGTTTAAAATCAGCTGTATAGGATTTAACTAGCGACTTTTTTTAATGCATTGGTAAGTCTTATTGTTGTTTATTATGCTAATACAGTTAAAAGTTGCAAATTATTTCATTTTCGGGTAATATGATGAATGCATAAAAGTCATATTTTTGTGTGACGTCACAGTAAACTTTTCCCGTATAAATTAGGCCCCGCCCCCTTTTTCTAGCCTTAACAGTGCTGCGATGTTTCCCACTATTGTTGATGTCCCTGGCATACTCTCAAAACTAGACAGTGATTCCTTATATTTCCATTTCATTGTGAAATAAAATTGTAGACTTAGACATTAAGAATGTAGACTAATCGATTTAAATTACACGAGGACTTCCATGCCAATTTCAATAGTCCTCGCACACTGACGTCAAACACAAAGGCAGCCGCACGTGATTTACATGCATATTTGGCATCCTTAGCGTCAGACAAAGAGACAGATGCGCACGAGATTTGCATGCGTATTAGGCCTTCTTAGCTGCTGACCTATCGACCTGCCTAATTAACATTCCATCAGAATTATCAGGAAATCAACTCCGCTTACTTTCAAAGGGTTATTATAGAGAAAAAATTTAGAAATGGAAATATTGTCATATAATGCGCATTCAAATAATTGTTTTACCAATATTAAACCAAATCTTCATTACTCACATAAATATTGACAGCAGTGAATGTGAGAAGTCTGGAGTATTGTTCACTATCAACAAGTATTTGGGAAGTCGTGTAAATTATGTGATTATTTCAAACTTCAACAATCTGAATCCGAATCATTTTTAAAAAATCAATAATATCAAAAGACATGAATTTTCTACACTGAAATCATTCACAGTCATATTTTTTAATCTCACTCATTTTCAATGAGAATAAGAGTCGTTTTACTAATCATATCATTGGACACTTTTAATATAATTTTCACATAATGAGTGTTGTTGTCAAATGAAACATAATTTCTTCTAGAGCCACTATATGGAAAGTAGAAATACATGTATCTTACCAAGTTCTTGACTTTTGACTCTTACGTGTACGAAGCGTAGATTTATCCATCTAAATTTGAAATTATTAATTGATTTTTATAATGTATATCTAGTCGGCAATATTTAAGACATATTTCTGGGGTGAAATGAAAGATAACTGAGGCTGATGCATATTTTCTATGCATATTTATTTTAAAACAAAAGATCCTAATGGTCACCTAACATCAACTAAAGGATTAGAGTGTTGACGTTTGGCATCATCTGATCATTATCATCTCCACTTACATACCTAGCAATATATATTTTTTTCTGTTTGCTTGATAATGACAATGAGCACATGACGGATGTGAACTGTTTTTTGCAGGATGATTAATTCTCCAAGGAATCTGATTCGACGTCTGATGTTTTCCGTCTATTTTCACTGCTTGATTGATTTTTGTGGTAATTCAATGGTATTTTTGGCTTGATTACTCAAGTTTTCTTCAAATTGCGTTTAATAGTTTTAATACTTTTGATACATGTTATACAATTAATTACCCCTTGTGAGGCCAACATGGTGAAATAAGGACCTGAGACCTTGCCAAGTCGATGACCTGCCCTGCCCGCGGCCTCGGTCAGGACAGGTCACATCGTGGGCCAGGTCTCGGTCCTTATTTCACCATGTTGAATTCACAAGGGGTAATTGATTGTTTTATTATACCGATATGTATTGAAAAGTATGAATCTCTAACCGTTATCAATTCTTTCTTTGATCGGGATCGGGATTCGCTACAGACCGGATAGTGAATTTGTTTATTTTGACGTCTGCAAGTTTCATGTGTTAGTTTTTGCATCATTATTTACTGATTAAAACAATATTTGGTTGATAGCGACATACATTGTTATAACTAACGATTACTTTTCCCCTACACAGTCAAAATATAACACAGAATTTAACTCGAAGAGCCGCTTCTATATTCTATTGAACTGAATTGTAACGATATATTGAAGCGATATATTGTAATGATAAAATTTTACTGTATTCTGTATGGTAATGCAAAACAGACAATGCACAATTTTAAAAACATGTTGTTTTTTTCGAATAATTATTATTTTATGCATTAACTTCACTCAAAAACGAATTTTTGATTATGCGGTCATTTTTAGCAGTCATTAAAAATAATGACCAGGTCATTATATCCGACGTGCAAAGATTCCTAGGTCAGTATTGCTGTAAACAGTACCATTTTGAGTCATTGTTGTGTTTTAAAGTTTTTTTTACCAGCCAATCAAATTCGAGTAATATTAGTAGAGGTATGATAAAATATATTGATTTCATTAAATGAAAAAAAATATTTGTCAGTATATTTTCTTTAATCAACAACTATTTGTAACAGAATAATAACATAATAACATTTTGTAAATAGCAGTAAAAACACATATAACAAAGTAAGCTAATAACAGAAGTCCTTTTCACTTTGTTCGACTCTCTTCGTGTTCTAATTATGGGGTTACTTTCTTATTTAGAATCTTTTAAATGGAATGTCACTTCTGAATCTGAAATAAAGTAGTGAAAAAATTCAACACTATTAATGAATATAATGCCTCGGCAATACTCTTAATATTCAAGTATTTTATACTTACAAAACCTTAGGCTGGATATCTGGTTTACGAACGTCAATGAAACTGGACAACCTATATGATACAGTTGACAATAAAAGTTTGCGCGAAAGTATCTGTAATCATTTTGCTTGATTTCAATTAATTTGGATACGAAACAAGAAAAAAAAATGTCTTACCATGCATGGTCGACATCTCTGTACTTTCGTCTTTTGGATAGGTAAATGACAATAGAAATAACCGTCAGATTTACAAAAAGAATACTACAAATGATGATGGCAAGCTTCCATTTGTTTATTCTGCAGTAATATTCGTTCACACGATATTCACAGTCAAAAATGACTAAGCAGGGATCTGGTGCACATTCATTTATATCTGTACGATGGAAAAATATAGATATAGATAATTTTTTTCCAATTTAACTTTTTTTGTTTTGATTTGGCATGCGAGGTTGCGTTTTTAACATTCATACCTATGTCACATATTTTCCCTGTATACCCCGCTCGACAAGAACAGGTGAAGTGGTTAATAAGATCGTTACAGGTACCCGAATTCAAACACGGGTTACTGGCACACTCATTGATATCTGGAAACAGAACAAAACATTTTAAATCTTTAAAAAATGATGTTATTCCCCACAAATCTTTAAAAGACATAAGACAAACAAACAGTGTTTGGAAAAAGTAAAAAGACTACCTATTTCACAGATAGAGCCGGTAAAACCCGGAACACATGAGCACCGGAACCGATTAATCTCATCAGTACATGATCCGTTGTTCTGACAAGG
>NW_026940046.1:0-99068 GCF_032062105.1 Saccostrea cuccullata
ATTGGAGATAACGAAAAATATTCAATATGAAAGTCCATAAAACAATACAAAATAGGTGCAGAGCAAACACGGACCTCCGAAACATCAGAGGTGGGATCAGGTGCCATGGAGGAGCTAGCATCCCCTGCTGACCATGCAGTCACACCCGCCGTGTGCTCCTTGTCATGATTGGGAAATAACGGGAAAAAATCCGTCGTCAATTCAGTGTATTAATAATGGACTAACAATTAGTATGAAAAACGCCAGTCAGCATTTGACTCAATGATAAATTGTATTGCTGACAAGGTCATTGTATCGACCATAGAACTTAGAAAATGACGACTTTAAACGAAACTGCTGATATTCTTGTTTCATCAACTTGCTTGGCAATAATTTACCTCATTTTAGATATTGTTCATACGCATAGCATGCTCTTGCGTATCGAATCAACTGAGATATATACACTCCGTATGCAGAAGATGAATATTGCTGCATAAGTAAGGGAAGCTGACGATAGAAATGTTAAAGTCATCACGTTTATCATATACCTTGGTTGTTAGATTACCACTAACGTCTTTTCAAGTAAAATATCCAAATGTGAAACAGATATGTCAGACTTTGTGGTATCTTTTATCTCAAGCTCACCAGGATATATCGTATCGACGTAGGAATGGAAATTACCATTGTTAATTGACAATACGTCGTCGATATAACTAAATATCGAGTAGAAGGCCACAGCAAGTGTTTTCTTCTTTTCACGCATAAGATTGTGCACAAATTATGTTTCAGATGAATACAAAATTAGGTCTGCTAATAACGGAGCGCAATTGGTAACTATGGTAATTCCAATAGATTGTTGGAATACTTGGTCTCCAAAAACCACATAGATATTGTCAATCAGAAACTCATGCATCTCTTTGATGTCAACTTCAGAGTACTTGTGTGTGCAATCAGAATGTGTTTTAACAAAATAATTTTGCAAATGACCAATGACTAGGTAAGTAAATTTACGAGTTTCATTTTTATCAAAAAAGCAGCTGTCAATGATATCAAAAACCCCGGACTTTAATTCGTCGTGGGGAATGGTTATGTATAAAGTTGAAAAGTCATAAGTTTTTAAGCTATTGATTTTGGTAAAATCTTGTGATTTCAAATTGTCCAAAAGTTCTTTAGAATTTTTGAGTATCCACATCTTATTCTCTCCACTTCTTGAATATATTGTTGCACAGTACTCTTGAAGTTTTTCCTTCACTACTGTCAAGATCTTGGTGAAGAGTAACGAAAGAGACTTGGTTGAACATTTACTGGAACCCGCAATATGTATCTTTGTTTGTAGGGATTTTTATGAAGTTTCGGAATCCAGTATACATAGGGTAGTTCAAATTCATTTTGGCTCTGTGGAATATTAAAAATATTTAAAACTGACATCTGATTTTTAAGAATTTCTTCCGTAGAAAGGGAAGTATGAGTGATAAAACCCTTTTCCTTGATATTTCTATGGCGGTCATGATTTTGACGACCTTGATTGTACACTACCTGAGGATGTTTCCATATACATGTAAGTGTCATCCCTACTGGCCCAGTGGTTCTTGAGAAGATTTTTAAAAGATGTCATTAATTTTTCACTAATTTTTAATTATCTCTCCTTGGAAATGAGTGTGGCCCTTCATTTTAACGATCTTGAATCCCCTTCATCCGAGGATACTTTTTGACAAGTTTGGTTGAAATTGGCCCAGTGGATCTTGAGAAGGAGATGTAAATGTGAAAAGTTTACAGACAGACGGACAGCTAGACGGACGGACGCCGGACAAAATGTGATCAGAAAAGCTCACTTGAGCCTTCAGCTCAGGTGAGCTTAAAATGGTTGGTAGAGCATTTTCTGGACTGCAATATATTTCTGTACTAATTTTCACGAAACTTATGAATCCAGTTTAGTTTGGATAATATCTATATACTAGTATACTGATTTGAAAAATCCAATTTGATTGTACAAATCATCTGTATATATGTATTTGTCACAGGATTGTCTTGCGACGAAAAAGAGAGCGTTTCACTCCATTTTTACCTAAAGTAGAGATGAAAAAGAACTGAAGTATTAAAAGAGACCATGTTCAGGGTTTTAAAAATACAAAAATATTTTCTTTTACTTTAATTTCATAGAAACTAGATTTACTGTTTTATCTCGAACACTTTTTGTATCTGTTCAAATCAATATTTTCCGTGTACGCTGTTGTATGGCTAAAAAGTTATCATTTATGTCACCTTGGAGTCTTTTATATCATTTTGATAGATTTTGCCTGACCAGTTGTCAGATGCTGTCATTACATATATGTCCCTGACTTCAGAGATCTACTGTTTGTTTGTTTTTTTTTCTGGTAAAGTTTCTTTGTAGAGTTATTTCTCCTCTCGGAGATTTCTGAATTAAGTTCCAATATTGGATGGTTATAGAGAAAGGCATATAAAAAGATTAAAATTTCTGTCCTGCCTTTTTAGAAAAAAGCTATCGATTACAGAAATACAAGTATACAGAATCATAAGTTACAAAATTTCAAAGAAATAATCGAAATCTTCCCATTTTCAAGTTTTTCCCGGTACAATGTAGATCCTACACTACTGTAAGGTTTTTTTACCGAGAAGTTTGTACACGACAATACAAAACTGAAATAGGTAGGATTTTTTCTTGTCCAAAAAAAATAAATCAGAATTATGCATATGGGGACCACTGTTTGATAGGATTTCGTACATGTATGTCATCCTTATTAATTCACATCCTTACGAACATTTTTTTTGTAAATGTATGAGTTCTTTTGTGTATATATATTGATTCTGATTCCTCAGTTAGATGATGGATTGGCAAAGAGGAATGTACAGATAATAACTTTTAGATACTTGATTGGATTTGTGCATTGGTTACTTCAATTGTTAACTTTTTTTTTACCCTTTTGTCAATACCATTTACATATAGATTAAGCCTAATCATTTTTCAGATGCTGCCATGGAAAAAGATGTTCATGACTTCAAAGTTATATTAGTTTTTTTTGAATGATTTTCCTGAGAGCCCTTTCAGATCTAGAGCTTTCCTATGGTTGATTAATTTGAACGTTTCTGGGATATGTGTAGTTTTTCCATGCAAAGATAACCTATTGAGTACAAACATAAGTAGTACCATAAGTTCCTAAAATGCAAACAAGATGTAGTATCTTTCATTTTTAGGCGTTTAGCACTCATACTATTGCAATTTGCAAATGTTATGTTAGTAGTAAATTAGATTCCATAAATTACCGCGAACTTTTTATATGCTTGATTATGGAGATGCGTCAAGTGCTAGCAAAAAGAGTTTGATTTATGGCATATACACTTGGTGTGCTCCTGATGATATAATTTATACTACTTAGTCATTGATATTGATTTGTCGAAAATAGAAACGTGGAGATAAGAAAACCATTTCAATTTTTTTTATTATACTTTAAAAATTCATTGCAAATATTCGATTCAACCATGATTTATTCATTTTCATTTCAATGTCACAACTTAATGTTTAATTGTTCTAATTATAGCTTTCTTTATGTATTTTCCGTTGACATTCGTTTTACCTTTCTCCGTCGGTTATTCAAAAAAAAAAATCTGACATTTTTTGGTGATTCTATATAATTAAGTAGACTTGTATAATTAAGGGAATCTTAATTAATTATCAATCTTTGCTCTGCTCCCGATTTGTATTATTAAAATGGACTTCGACCTTGAATACTGTTCATTATCTCCATATTTGATATAAAACACAATATTGTATTAAAATATTTCATCCACAGTCATATATTTTTTTCACATTGAAAACCGCAATTTTTATCATTAAACCTGTAAGGATATTTATTATTTTTTCCCGTTGATAACCAGCACTGCTAAATTTTGCTGGTAATCAAATGAAACGGTCTATTTTGAATTTGAAATTACAAAGCTTGTTTTGTTATTAATGAGGGAGGTATTGCTTAGGGATTTTTTAAACTGATGTTTCAAGAAGCACTTTTTATATGCTATTCATGGAATCGTACTTCACCACATTAACTGGACGGGTTTCTGTTGGAGCAATATCTGTTATCCAAGTGGGATACTGTTTATTGACAAATCGAGCATTAAATAAGTTTTAATACAAATCACTATTACCTTTGAACCTTTCTGTTAAACTTTATTGGACCGCTCAAAGCAAAATCTCATTATCAAAACTAAATACATGACAGTGATGAATGCTGTTTTTTATTGTCTTATTAAAAAAAATAATTTCCTTTTTCTGGCTACAAGAAACACAGCATTTAAACATAATGCATGCAATGATACATGTAACATTGCAAAAAGTGTCCTATTCATTATTACAATGAAACGAACATTGCTAATTGACGTATGGATGTACTGGAATGATACATGTATTTCAACATACCAAAAACGCAACAAAGTACACTTATCCTTTAAAAATGGCCACTGCTTATTTTTTTGCTAAGACATGGACTTTAATTATGCACGTTATCATATTAGTTGATAGCTTATCCTTTACATATCTGATTCCTGAATATTTTCAAGACATGATAAAAAAAGCACCAGGATCGTCTTTCCGATAAATCTGGTTATAATGTACATGACGAATGAAAAGCGACTGTGAAATAGATAAGAAAATATCTAAGAACCAATGGAAATATGAAAATGTGTTATCGTCGCGACATTGCAGATGACATTGCCAAATTTCCTGGTTTTACTATTTATATTTTGCTTGACAAGCAACGCGTGTCATTGAGTTCACATCTTACAGCAATTGTGGTTTATTTTCTTTTTAGATTCATTAACATTCTACTTAATTCGTAATTGTCGCTTGTCAAGTTTCTCCTCTAACAATGTTCACTTCCACGAACGTCATGAACTTTCTTACAAAATGTTAATTCTGACTTCACAATATTCTGGCTAATGTACATGTTGTTCTGCACACATTTAGTTGTAAAATTTGATTTTCTTCACTTTGTTGGCAACAGGTTCTGTAACGTATAGTACATCATCACTATCGGTACAGAGATCCCCTGGTCGCTGTAATTTACAGTTATCTATGTACATGAGAAACTGTCCATTCTGATCAATAACATGCAACACATCGTTATATTCATCTGCAACAATGATGTTGCTTTTGGTGTCTGTGGTTACGCCCGAGCAGCCAAAGCTTTTGTACCTCTCTGACTGGAGATTCCCGGTGTAATTGAACCTAAATATACCATACTTGTCAACCACCACGATACGTCTGGCCCCAAGGTCAGATACGACAACATCAAGATTCTTGTTTTCATCGATGAAATCAGCTCTGCAGTACAACTGCTCGCCTCTTACGTCGTACTGAATTTCTTGTTTGACCGTGGATCCACTATATCGAACTACTTTGCATGTGGCAAGATCCTGCGATTCCATGGTAACCAGCAGGTCATCAACGGAAGTGCTGCAAATGGCCATTGGAAACCATTTTTGCAGTTTGACCAAGCTCTCTATTCTACCGTTATTCTTCACTAGGTTGATGCATTTTCCGTTGTGGTCACTGAAGATAAGTTGGGCGTCTCTTGTTAGTGTCAGGTCAAAGGGTTGATTTCCAGTATCAGTGGATGTTTTCTCTACAAATTTCCCCGCAGAGTTCATCTGTTTTATGACTTTGTTATTTCCACAGATGAAAATTTGATTTGTACTCCTGGCACAAGCAATCTTATAAGTGTAAGTATATCCTGTTTCAAAGATATCTGTAACCTTAGGTACATTTGCAAATTTGCTACTGGCTTCAAGAGAGTCGTCAGGCACATCCCTTGGTTTTGATTCTATTTCCAATGGGGTATTCGCCATTTTTGTAGCATTTGATGAAGATTCTTCAAAACTTATGAGTTCTGATTTTACATCTGAACTTGATTCTACTGGCGTTTTGACCTCTTTTTTGCCACTTGGACTCAAACTTGTCATATCGTTTGACTTTTCTGTCAAGTGTAAATTCACAGGGCTCTCTTTGGCGAGTTCTGCAGTCGCTTTTGATTGGAAATTCAAAGGAACATTAAGCTCTGTTGTAACCTTTGAATATTCTCCAGTGCTTCGTTGCTCCATTTGGATTTTTGGATCCGTCTCACTATTTGGGTGTTTAGATGGTTTTAAAGTCGATGCGGCAGGAATATCTATTTCTAGACTCTTTTCAATAGAAACAGTTATCTCTGATTTAGATTTGTGATCTGATTTGGCTTCCATATGGCCGTTATGTTCTGTAACTGCTTGAACGCTGGAGACCAAAGGAGTGCTAGACCGATTTGGAGACTCTAAACGTGATTCGATGTGACCATTCAAATTCATTGTGGGCTTTGTTTTGGATTCCAAAGGGCACTCTACCTCCATTGCAGTTTTTGAACGAATGTCCTTATGGCCCCTTTGACTGGTTGGGATTTTCGAGTTGAATTCTTTAGGAATAGAAAGCTTTTTAGTGACCTTTGGGCTTGTGTCCAGCGGAGCCATGTCTTTTGTGGCCTGGGAAATGGAATCCATTAAGTCATTAAGCTCTGATAGCCTATCAGCCTTTGATTTCCTTTGCTCGCCTCTTTCGCTGCTGACTTCTGGCATTGTTTCAGCTGGACTATGGACGTTTGTGCTGGGAATTAAGCTGGGTTGAGCATCAGAAATATTGTTTTCCGGAGCTTTTATTTCCTTCCTGATAGACGATTGTAGAGATCCAACTATCTGACACAATTTCTCTTCGGTAAGGTGGTGTGGTTGAAACCTACTCACCGACAGCTCATATCTGGTGGGCATATTCTTGAATTTGCTATTCTTCGATTTATACTTTGCCAATTTTTTGTTGTTATCTGTCGCTAGAAATTCACGACACTCTTTTATTGCTGCTTTTATTTCTGATGTTGACAACTTGAATTTCGATTTTATAGACTGGACAAAATCTACATCTTCCTTTTCCATCTTTCCCGCTTCGGACAGATATTTGTTGATGACAAGGTCGACAACCTTATGTAATTCGTCCCCTAATTCTAAGATAACATTTTTTCTATCTTTGTGTTGTTTGATGACTTTTGATAGCAAAGCTTCAACTTCACCGAGATTTGAGTCATACTCGGGTCCAATGTTTTCTTCTAAATCCAGCAGATCTGCACGTATTTTTTCTTTCTTTGTGCCACCAAGTGAATCACAAATGTCCGACAAAAGTTCTAGCTGGGAATCTCTCCAATTGCTGGACAAAATACATTTCACACATACTGGCGTATCATATTCATGTTCACACTGTTTCTTGGTATTTTCCATTTTGGAAGTTTGCTGACAAACTGTCACACTATTTAAGTTTAATTTGACAGCAACTATAACATGTAAGCTGGAAACAGAAATAAAATTGTAGGATACGATTTTAGTCAAATTAGATTTTCAAATGATTACTTCTTCTTAAATTATTTATTTAGAGAATTTTATTTCTTATAAAATGAAAAGATTAAAGATCCATAACAATACTTACTTTTATTATGAATACAGAATTATCATGGTGGACAAAATGCACGTTGACATTCAGTGTCCTTTCATCTTATGTGAATGTTCTGAAAATCAGAGCAAAATGCCTGACTAAGCGATATAAAGGTACACGTCACAGGATGACGTAGGACTCCTGCTTATACACAATCTCCTAAAAAATTAGTGTGCTGACTTTTGTTATTTATGAATCTTAAGAAATATTGTTGTTATTGGAGTTTTTTTTTAAAATTATTTTTTTTATTCCTTTATTATTACTCGAGTCGAGTTATTTGCTTTCATGTTATTCCATGTTATTCATGTTATTGTATTTTAAAAACTGACTTCAGTACACAATTGTCAGGACAGTCATATATTTGCAGAATTTTGATAAAGCGCTTCTCTAACTTTTAAAAACGACAAAGAAATTTGTGTAAACATGGAAAAGGCAAACATTGCTATCGTGTGATACTGTGTTATTCCTTTCTTGTATACGAAGAGCTTGTCACTTATGTCAAAATGTGCATTGACAAATAAACGTCTATAGAAAGGTGACCTTAACCACGACAAATTTACGATCTTCTGTATCAAACTATGGCATATGATTTCTATAAATCAGAAATAAAAATCTTATTCTTTTCATCTTGTCCTTTTAAATACGATTATTTTAGGTAAAGTAACTAAACATGGGGTATTTACAGTTACGACAATATTTGATATCAAATTCATGCACTTTTCAAATAAAAAAAGAAAACTTCATTAAATCAAATTTAAATTAGATCGGATTCTTTTTCAAATGTAAAATTTCCTTAGATTATTATGACATCAATTACACTATTCTTTTCGATCCTTTTTTAGAAAGAATAGTTAAATTTCATCAGCTTGATTTCATTCAACTCGTTATATTTTTCTCGGCGTGTCATTCGGTATTTTCTGTGTGTCCTTTATCATTGAAAAACACGAGGTGCATATGCGGAATAAATTATCAGAAAATAAAATACAAAATAAAGAAGACATATACTGACACGCAAAAGAAACGCAACAAGCAGTAATCTACAAATGTTTGATTTTTTTATCTTATGATTTTCAAAAGCGAATAAAGTATGGCTAAACTCATTTTGCAGAACATCAGAGATTTTATAAAAATGTTAAATGTTTATCTGTTTACTTTACTAAGTAAAATATGACTGTTAAAACACCCCCCTTCCAGCCATTCAAGTAAAACATGCAAGACTGCCCTAAATAACGATTGCAGCTTAACTTCTACGATACAATAGGTTCATTAATATCGAGATCTGAGCGAAGGAATAATTCTTTGACATTTTTAAATTCCCGTTTTTCAGATGATTAGGTCGAATTTTCTCTAACTTAGAGCAGTGTAGCCACCCCTGGACTTCCGGTACAAGGACTGTCTTTAATGCATATGATACGTTAGACCCTGTTTTTTTTTTTAACTTTAAACAATATTTATTCAGTAAACTGAATAGATTGGGCAACAGGCTTAAGCCTATAAATACCCTCTCTATATAACAGGTCAAAGTAACAATACAATGAACAGAGTATATATTTACAATTCGTATAATCTTTATGATTTTTCACACACGCATAGGCGTAATGTGTGAAACTTTGCAACTCTCCATATATTGAAATTTTCCAGCCAGAGCAATGGAAATGCGTACATAGGCCATTTTCAAGTAACCTTAGCATCGCTACGGGAAAAGGAAGGAGAGTTTATTTTTTGAAATATTGCTAAATTACATTTTAATAAAACTCCATTGCCAAATGTTTTGGAAACTTTTGACTTCCGGTTATGGTATGGAAATCGTTCGGATGTTTACCAAATGTGCATAATTTTGATACAAATTTTTTACTTTACATAATTATTTTCTAAAGTAGGGTGTTGCGTTTCTTTTGCGTGTCAGTATATATACAGTCATTATCAACGTCACTACAGTCATTATCAAAGTAAGATAACTCTTATCACAATCTCTTTCTAAGATTACAACTCTGAATGAAAACTTGGAAAGAAGTGATAAAATGTTCTTTAAACAAAACAGATATGTACAGTAAGGGACCAAAATCTGATTTATTCTTATAAATATTTTTTTTGTTGTATGATTTTTAATACCTGCATAAAGTATATGAGTACAATATATGTAATTATAATAAAATGCTTAAAATGATTTATTTTGGGGGGTTTAATAGCGTAGGGCATATTTGTCTATAGACAATGTTGTAGTCAAATGTAAATAACATTTTAATCCATTAAGGAATCTTTTAATTTAAATCCGGCGACAAATGTTGCAAACACTATTGAAATAATGACCACTATTGAAATAAATATAAAATCTTTAATAACAAATATAGGTTGTTGAAATTCTATTGAAATAATTATTTTAGTTTGAGAGTGCATTTCTATAAGAAACAGGTTGTAACCACTATGAAATGATTTGAAATAATTACTTTTGCCCTAAATTTGCAACCACTATTGAAACAATGTTCACTTTTGAAATAAAGATCTCAGTAGTGGTTCTGATTGCATTTCAAAACATAAACAAGTTTCAACCACTATTAAAAAATATTATACATAAAGTTTTCAATAGCGATTGAAATAATGATTTCAAAAGTGATTTAAATAATATTTTGATACAGATTTACCCAATACTTAAACAACATTACAAGACTTATTGTGTTAAATTTAGAAATAATGTTTAGGCAATTTTAAATAAGGAAGTGGATTTTTAGGTTGAAAAGGGATTTTAATTTTTTCATTGATTTAGAGAGATCTTAAGAGGTTTTAAAGGTATATCGGATAATTTGAAGAATTTGAAAGTGTACACAAAATTATATAGCGGTGTGATATATTTATGCTTCAAGATCAATAACAAAAATGTACTTTATATAAAAATTATTTAAACTGCATATTTTATAAATTGATTGCAATCAAAGCGGGGGCTTGCTTATAACATTTTAAGACAAAAGTCAAAATAAATAAGTGTCTGTGATATTACAAAAAGGAAAACATTGCTATCATATTTTAAACTCAATAAATTTGTTTAATGTGTTGGAAAACAGAACGTGTAATTCATCTTATATTTTAAAAGTTTGCATTGTGGATTTGGTATTGAAATTTATTGCGACTATTAAAATAACATTTTAATATCTTTTGGAATCATTGTTCAAAGCACTATAGAAATCAATATTTCAATCACCTTTAAAATCTATATTTCAATCATTGAAATCTTTATTTCAAAGTGAAAATTATTTCAATCGTGATTGCAAGCTATCTTTGGTACTAAAATGCACTCAACCACTATTGAATCAACAGTTCTCTTTTGCCTCATAACAACCTGTTTAAAAAAAAATGGAAACGTCAATTAAAAGACTTAAATCAGAAAAATAATTTTCACTTTCATAGATCTATGCGTAAAGCACATAGGTGCACTTATACGGTTTATTGAAGTATATTAATTACAATATTTATTTGAAGAAAATATAAGATTTTTTTAAAAGCTGAACAATAATTTTTTGTTTTTAGGGTTTTTTTTTTTTCTGAAAAGAATACTTTAACTATTCATATATTGTCAACAAAAACATTCAATTCGGTCATTCTCCCTCTCCATCTTACATTTTTTAAAAATGTTTATGATGTAATGAACATTTTGAAAGTGGATAAAGCATTTACATTGGTTCACCACCGCCACATATGTTTTGAAGGCAAATTTTAATTTGACAAGTATCAAAAATAAATTAATGGAAACTAATATCGATTTAAAAAATTTATACAGTAAAAGAAAGTATTTTTCTTTGTAAACGACACAATAATGAATTAGTTGTGATGTTTTCCAAAGTCAGCGAACGATCATTGTCAACTTTTAATGAAAATCAGAAAAGAATGAACTGAAATTTTTTGAAAAAATATATATATTAACAACAAAATTCATATATTAGTCATAAATACAATATCCAAGAAATGTTTATGACATATGTTCATTTAATTAAGGCCACCATCACCACATATGATTTACAAATATTTGACGTTTTACCTTTTTTCAATTTTAATTTGCAACTAGGTATACTATTGTAACAGAATAAAGATTAAGTGCATTTCTTATTGTTCTTATTAATGTGTATATGTTTTAAAAGACACACCATAACTCAACAAATGTAATATACAGATAATTAGGCCACCGTCACCACATATGATCAACATTTGATCCATCAATTTTAATTTGACTACGTATACATAACGAATAAAGAAAATACACCACGGCTCACGTAATATATAATTAATCGTTAAAGACTTAATTTTAGCTATCAGAGTTATCATTCTTTAAATTCGGTATCCAGAAAATGAGGAGGTTATGACACTGGATTCGGTGACCATAGGTCCAGGACCGCTGCCTCGGGAACGAATGAACACTGTATCGCCAACATCAACTTTAACAATTATAGAAGCAGTTGCAGTGTCATAGTCATTCGCATCTTGTGTATCCTCCAAAAAACCATATAAAGCTGTTCCGGACACTACGATCTCCAGTCTGATATATGTGATACATAATCAGAGTGTTCCACAAAAACACATAAGTTCCTGACTGAGGACAAGTGAAGATTCCATTCTTTGGGTTGTATCCATTATCGTTATTTGTAATAACCGTATCATACACGACGGTTTGGTGAGCTGCTGAAATTCGGACACTGCTAGATAATTTTGCGAAGAAAGATACCTGTCTTTGTAAGTCTTGTACTGAAAGAAAAAAAGAAATTTAGTAAAGGAATGTGCAAAAATGAGAGAGAGAGAGGAGAGAGAGAGAGAGAGAGAGAGAGAGAGAGAGAGAGAGAGAGAGAGAGAGAGAGAGAGAATTTAAATACCTGATCCTGACATCTTGGAAATATTGCTGTTTATAGCGTGTACCTCTTGGTTGTACTTAGAGGAAAGGCTGGAGAAGTCCGACATCGTTCTTTGCAATAAGGCAGTAATGTTGTTGATGGTTTGGTTGACGTTTTGCAGGCTTTCGAAATTGTCTCTTGATACATTATTTTGAAATTCTCTTTGCTGCAATTCAATCTGATTAATGCTCAGTAGAGTGCCATGAAATTTGGTGTTAATATCCCTTACGGTCTGTTCTAAAATGAAACGATCTCGCTTTTCTTCCGCCAATTGTTTTTCAAGTGTTTCAATACGACCTAAAACATCAATTCCAGAGGCATTGCCAATCATATGATGTTGTTCTTTGTCACCAAGTAAAAGTCCATCTGATCCATAACATAGCAAACTGACGAGAGACAAAAGTTTCAACATTTTGAGGATTAGAGATTATGCGAACCCCCTCTGGGGGTTTGAAACATGGTTTATATAACAAACCAGTTTATCTCTCCTAAGTTAGTTAAATGATTTGTATAATAGAATTTCGTAACAATTTTTGAATTTTTTCAACAAATGTCTGCAGAAATGAAGGAATATTTATATTTGAAAAGCACACAGTAAACATATCAATTTAAACGTTTCAGTAGGCAAGGTTAGAAAGTAGAAGGCTGTTAAATTTACCGGTGATAAAAATGTGTAATTGGATCGATACATAACACCGAAATGAAAGCTTCGTGTCAGTGATAACTGCACAAATTATTATTATGAAACGAGAAGGAAACGCAACATCGTATATTAGGGGGAACTAATATAATCATATAGGCCTGATTTAATTTTGTATATAGAGATTATGGAAATCTTCAACTTTGTAAATATCGGTAATTTAATGGTTGAACGAATTTCATACTATTACCGGATGTTAAGTTTGAGTCTGCTCAACAGAATTAAAAAATTGCATGCTTGACAAAGTACTTGGCAAAAATATAGGGTTTTAAGAGTTTTTATCTGTTCGTCATAAGTATTGCAGCAATATCCCCCCCCCCCAAAAAAAAAAATCTCTTCCGGTTCCCGATGCGATGCGACGCTCTCCTGCAGATGACTTAAGTACGTATTTCCATTGCTTTATTTAAATAAATCTCAAAATTCACAAAATACAAAACTTCACTAAAAAACGCCTCCATAGATTAATGCTTATCAATTGTATAAATGGCAGACCGTGGAGCGGATTTCCAAGTGTTTCTTCATTGCATTAGGTTAGAGAAATTTTGATCTAATCATCTGAAAAACAGGCATAATTATTATACTAATGCCAAAGAATACTGAAGTATTTCTTTCGCTCAAATCTATGGATCGTTGAACTTATTGCATAGTAGATATTAAGCTGCAATTGTTTTGCATGGCTGTCTTGAGCATTACGCGCTTTGATTGAATGGATAGGATTTTGCGTTTCAGTATATTATTACAGAGATATAGTTGATTTGTATTAGTTCAAAAAAATGTCATCTTTTAACTTAAATGAGGCATTTGATAGCTAGAGGAAAATGAAAGCAAAACATTTCTTAAAAAAATACGTGAAATGTAAAAATGGTACACGGCTAAAATGAAAATGAGTGCCAATTCAAAAACAAGCACCAAAACAACATCACATACTGGAGCATTCTCACCGTTATGGCGATAGACATTGGAATGTCAACTTTTATTGAGCATTCAAGATTTAACTGGAGTTGTAGTGTAACTTTCATATCAATTCTCGTACTATCATCAACCCCGAATTAATACATGAATCAAGACGTTTTGATTTAACATCTTTTGTTTTCACCGTAACATCAATGAAAATCCCTTGCAGACACATATAATTTAAAATAGATTCCCAGATAGCATGACTATGTTGGGCCAGCACTGGTAAAAGGTTGTATGGTTGGAGTTGGGGAACTACGTTGGGCCAACGTTGGACCAATGCTACCATGTCAACATTCTCGACCATGACAGAATTCCTATGTTGGCCCAACGTTGGTCCAACATAAGCAATTTCCATTCACTTTACTTTCCAAGGAAAGAAGGATGCTGACGTTGGCCCAACGTATATAATGCAACCGTAAAGAAAGTGTCTTTTCAAATTGGTAGTTGTATGTTGGCCCAACGTTGGCCCGATGTTTGTAGTACACCCGTGAAGAATGTGTTCAAATCAAGTTGGTAGTGGTTTGATGGCCCAAAGTTGGCCCTATGCTTGTAATACACCCTTACAGAAAGTGTCTTATCAAGTTGGCAGTAGTATGGTGGCCCAACGTTGGCCCAATGTTTGTAATACATCCTTAAAGAAAATGTCTTATCAGGTTGGTAATAGAATGTTGGCCCAACGTTTGCCCGATGTTAGCAAGAGTGTTATTTTGTTTAGGTGTTTCAAAGATGGGATATTTATATTGGGCCAACGTTGGTCCAATTATTATACTGCCAACTAAATGATGGTGTCAATTTTATAATTAGCTGCTGAGCTTTACGTTGGGACAACGTTGGTTCCAAATATAAATTTAGATGCACATTCTGAAATAATTATGAGGACATTCTTTGTCCATGCTTTTAATAAATTGGATGACTGCTTTAGTTTAGATCTGATATTTTCAACATTTTAACTTTGAACTTAAGTGAGCACAGCACTATTTAAAGAGTGTTTTATTCTATTTTTTGAATTGTGTGCGTGCTTATTCATTGTAATAAAACCCTTGAAATTATGAATTTTTCATGAGCGTTGTATTCATGAGAAATTAGAGAAGACTGAATAAATGTTTAAAAGTTCTCAGGAACAGGATGTGAATCCCCGATCAGCAAAACATCGTTGTTCCAATCTTACATTATGCTTGTATTATCGCTGTTGGGTTACCTTTATTGGGCCAACAATGGTGGTCCAACATGGAATATTGATAGTTGGTTATGTATATCAGTATATAATGGGGCCAATGTCGGGCTAACTATTGGCGTTATGTCATAAAACTATTATCGTGAGAGAAAATATTGTTGGGGATGGCATCGGCCCCAAGTTGGCCCAATATACCATGAATCTGGTTGAGCATCATGGGTAGACAACATCCGGGCTACTTGAAATATCCGCGCCATTTTTAATCTGACACGAGCGTAATGAGATTGATGCCTTGCAAATCTTCATCCACTTTGTAAGTATTTATAATATGTTTGCTTCGACACAGCTTAATTAACGTTTATAGTTTAAACGATATCGTGTACAAATCTGTGTAAATCAAAGCAAAGGCCAGGTGATGTTGAGTCAACACTGTCCCAGATAGCATGCTAACATTGGGCCAACGTTGGGACAGTGTTATCGGTTACATTGGGCCAATGTTGGCAAATGAATTGGCCCAATGTAAGTTTGCTTATCGGCCCAATGTTGGCCCGATATGTTGTGCCAACGTTTGCACAATGTAAAGTGTTTTTGCTACAGATATAGGCCCAACGTTGAGACAACATTGTCCAGCTGAATGCGACATTGGGCCATTCTTGGCCCAACGTCAACAAGAACATTGGGCCGATGTTGGCAAATGACGTTCGCCCAGTGTCATTTTGCTCATTGGCCCAATGTTGGCCCGATCTATTGGCCCAATATTTATAAAGCTTTAATTGTTTCAAATCTGTATATTAACAAATCCGATAGTCTCTAAAATCAGAAATAAATCTACCACCAATCCTTCTTGAAAATACAAGTTAGCTAAAATAAATTTACAAGGCTTGTTAAAATTCTTAAAATTTATCAAAACAAAATAAATTATCAGTGATTAAATTTATTGTTTCTATACAAGAAAAATAAATGAAAGTATAAAATAACAAATGTGTTTTGATACAGTTAAAACAATAAATAATTTGCCCCTTATTTAGATTACAATTCTAGTAGAATAAATTTCCAAAGTCTACCACTCATTTTACTTATATACACTTAAAGTCGAGCACATGTCAAACATGTTGAAAATGTTGAACATGTTGAAGTTAAAACAAAATTAATTCAGTACTAAAGCATAAATTGGTTTCTTTCATTTAAAATGTGTTCAGTGTACCGACAAATTTTTTAAACATGTATTTTACTTCGAATAATGATTTATTTGGGGCAACATTGAATCAGTGTGATGATGATGATCAAGGGTAGAAATTTTATGCATAAATGCCTTCATCACGCAAGCTAATCGCTTAATCACACCAACAAAAAAGACGGTTATTCCTCAATTGACAGCTTAAAAATATAGTGATATACAAGTCTTGTAAATTTAATTGTATGTTTACTCTTTACTGAGAAAAGTAACAAATGTACTAAATACAATTTTAGTGCTACTGGAGATTCTAAAAAGACATTGAGAACACAATCAAAGAATGACTAAGGTATGCCAAGGACAGGAATAAGGGAGGAAGAAACGGACAGAGAAGAAAAGAAGGGGAAGGAGGAGACTCTGGAGAGAGAAGAGGAGACTTAGGAGAGGGATCAGATTGAATGTGGCAGTGCCTAACTTTTTTCTGTTATATACTGTGACATACCTGTAGTTCTCTCCTTTTCCGTGTCTGTTTGTCGGTAACAAACATGATGCAGATGTCAGAAACATTTTTTTGTGTAAGTAAACAAAATTGCGGGATTCATTTTAGTATTATTTTAAGAACAGGAGGGCTTTGTTTATTTCTTAGACGTGCTTATTGATACCTGCAATTTACTGAACTTGTGCATAAATTTACATCAGCAACAAGAAATTTTAACACAAGGGATTATACAGTCATGTAACCCTACATGTTTCGCTTCAAGTGAGCATCCAGCTTGTCTGTTCTTTATTAACGTTTTCTTCATGCACTGAGCAATAAAATATTAGTATGTTATAATGTAATTTTATATTCTGATTTCTTTTTCCTCTGTTTTTTAAATTAATGTAAGAACTTAGCGGTCTATTAACTACTTATAATTCAATACTTGTTGATAGACCTACTTACAATGCAATATGAGATATTGTGAATATGTATTAAACTATTAATCTAGCATATATAGTATTAAAGGGCTTTTACCATTAAACTGTACTACAAAACTACTATAACCTTATTATATATAGTTTGTTATTCAATTTTGAGGACAAATGGCCAACCAGTGAAGAAAAATGTGTTGTCCTGATGGAGAGCCAATAAGATACAAACCAATGTTGGCCCAAGAAAAGGTGTTTGTCTAATATTGAAAAGATAAGTGGCCCAACAATGGCTCAATAATATCCGTTCGTTGGTCCAACAATAAGCCAACAAGTTGGTCTGATTAAGGGCCGATGAGCAAATTACCGTTGGCCCAACATTAATTGCTTACAATGGCCCAACTGCACAAAAATGACGTTTGCCCAACATTGAAAGAATATTTTGGCCCAGCAGTGGCCCAATGTTAACTGTTACATTGGCCCAACAATAAGCCAACAAGTTGGTTTGATTAAGGGCCGATGAGCAAATTACCGTTGGCCCAACATTAATTGCTTACAATGGCCCAACTGTACAAAAATGTACGTTTGTCCAATATTGAAAGAATACATTGGCCCAACAGTGGCCTAATATTAACTGTTACATTGGCCCAACAATAAGCCAACAAGTTGGTTTGATTAAGGGCCGATGAGCAAATTACCGATGGCCCAATGTTGAATGCATACGGTGGCCCAACATAAGGAGTATTGTTGGCCCAACTAAGGTCCAATAACATCCTGCTATCTGGGTTATTGAAGAATATATTACCCCGGTATTAAAGATCAGAATATACGATTGAAGGTCCTGCAATCAGCGTCAAAGAATATAATTAATTCGGTATCCAAGAAAGGACGGGGTAAGGATATCTAATTTGCCATAGGTAGGCTCATGACTGCTGACAAGATAACGAATGAAATAAAAACAAAATTATATTTTTTTAATTTAGCAAGAATTACGGAATTTTTTGTTTCTGAAAATTAATGTCTTTCAGAAAAGTCTTAATTTGTGGCAAAAAAAATATGTTATATTTATTTTTAAAATACTGGTAATATTTATTTATAAATGGGAATATGTTACACCTGTAACGAGAAACAATTTTTGTATAAAAGTTATATTTGTATGAAAAACTACAATTTTTAGTCAAATTAGATTATTTTGTCACTGTTGTGTATAGTCCAAAATCATGAACTGATAAAACTTGTTTGCAATTAAAATAAAATATTTATGGAACACTGACATATTTACTTGTATGCAAATATAATTTAACATATTATACCAGTACCATAACAATATGTGTCATGAAAATAATTGTAGATCAAGGATTTAACATTTTCTTTGAATTCGATATTCAGTTTCAATACTAGTATACATTCTGGTTTTTAGTCTGAATTTTCTTCAGGTATTTAAAGATCGTTTGTCTTGAAACGAAATGTTTATGATATATCAATTTGATTTAGTTATTCATCAACATAAACATACACTTACATGTATGATTAATAAAATGAGTCCGTCAATCTTAAATTGTGTGGGAATATATGAAGATGAATAAAGGATGTATGACAGACCCCATAATTTCCTTTCTCAGAGGTCGATATAGAGATCCGATGCATTGCACAGAACACATCAGACACCCTGCACTTATTTTTTTTAAAGGTTCCTTTATAAATCAAGGACTTCTTTATATCGACAAGTTATTTTTAGAATTTGTTAAATTCGATCTCCAGAAAAAGACGCAGTTATGACATTTGATTCAGTTCGCATAGGCCCAGAACCACTGTCACTAGAACGAATGAACACCGTATTTCCAACATTGAGATTAACAATAACAAATCTAGAGCCAGTTGCACTGTCAATGTCACCAGCTTCTTGATTGTCTTCCACAATACCATATAAAGCTGTTCCTGACACTACGATTTCCAGTCTGATATATGTTCTAGAATCACTCAGCGTGTTCCACATAAACGCATTTTTTAACCATTGTAACGTTATGACAGCCAAGTCTGTTTTGTTAGGACTGTGTCAGTTCATTCACTTTGTGTGATTATATAATATAACTATGGACTTTAGTGTAACGGTCAATATGTGGTTATAAGGACTCATGGCAAATAATATTGACCTCAGACACAGAAAAATGATAGCACTACCTGAGTATGCTTCCATATCAAAATGAGTAATCATGGATTTGCTTGTTTTCTATATATATTGTATATTTTTCCAATATATTCCTATGTAAAACTGTCATCACCCATTTTGGCCCCACCTTATCCCGGGTGGTCCTCATTTGAACACATCTGAATTTACACTACCTGAGAATGCTTCCGTTTCAGTATGACTAGAAGACTATCTAAGTTTTTGGAACATTTTTAATATAAATCCCTTTTACATATTGTCAATTAAATAGTTCAAAACAAAACTAAATTTCGTACAACTTGACATAGTATCAAATACTTTGTAAAATGTATAGTTTTATACACTTTTTAATTATTTTGCAAAGAAGTTATTTTATCCCTCCATGTATCAACACAGGCGATAACTCGAGCTCAAAGCTTTTACTAGAGAGTTCCAAATGTAAACAGGGCGTGTAAATTTTAGGTGAGAAAAAACCAAACGTGGAGAAAATTAGTGATATTTTTGTCTTTATTTGGATTACATTTTAGGTTAAAAGGCATACACAACCTCTAAAAGGTTTGTTATAATTAATTTAGAAGTTATTTTCAGTGCAAATTCTTTTGTATTTTTATCTTCAAAATTGTTTCGGAGCGATTCTGCAATTTCTTGCCACATTGCGAGTAGATTAGTGGTATTCTAACTGTGCATACTAAATTAAAACATAAACTGATATGAAAATCTTAAGTAATTTTTATTTTTAGGGCCAGTGACAATTCGCAAAATTTAGAAGCGTAAAAATTAATCTACAGCTTTTTGACCCAAAATCGCAAAAATAAATCGACGTAAAAATTTCCAGATTTACGGTATTTATTACAAATAATTCACTCCTTTTACCTTCTGGGCAGCTACAAGCACTTTGTCCAAAAATCTAAGCCATTCAAACACAAACACTGGCTTCTTGTTGTCTGGAATCTTAGACAATGCTTCTTCGTTTAACAGAAGAGAATGTGCTAATTCCATATTTTCTTACATCTGAAGGGATAGAAAGTAAGCATGAAGAAATGGTCACAACACAAGTTAAACATACCAATCCTGTATAAATGTTATAACTTATATCAGACTGACTCATATTGATATGTACAGACAGAACAGGGGTTGTTCAACCACAGAATTATAGAGCAACATTTATATGTATCTTTATGTTCTTCCTGTACTTTTATGAAAGAGGCTTACAAATATTTACTGCAACAACAGAAATTAAAAACTGAAAAAATTAAAATTAATAAAATTTGGCTCACTGGCAATAATTTTATATCACGTAAGACTGAGTAGCGGATATTTTAGCTAAGTAAAATTGGTCTGTATAAATATTTCGTTTTGTTTGTGTCTTCTTGATTCCACTTTCATTTTATTAACTCTGAAATGGTTTTTTTAAATGATTTCCATCATTTATTCAATCCACATACAGTCTCAGAAAATAGCTTCAGAATAGAACCCACCCACCTCCTCCCACCGGCATTTCCGTGTATATACCAATAAATACGTAAGCATATTTCCCTCGTCTAAAATTTCTCGGAATTTTTTTAAAATGAGCCCTGCTTAGGGTTTGGGGCAAATAAGTCTAAAATGAATCAGGATTGCAGTTTACGAGATAGCGAGACATGGTGTCACATCTCCCATACAAGAAAATAAGATCATGGCCTCGAAATTCAATTAAAAAATATTTTCCTACCAATTTTTCCGCACATATGTCACCGTTTTTATAATCCAAATATTTATTTCACATTTCAGCTAAAAATACAGTGAAAATTCACATCCAAATTATTTTAAACATATCACAACGATGCTTGTCAAAAACTAGTCCTACGACCAAAAATATTATTAGATGGGTACACATGCGCAGTAACCTCGTGACGTAATAAAATAAAATGAACTCGTTCTTATGATATTTCGTGTCTGCATCGGATAGTTACTCGGAGTTTCTAACTAATTTTGGTTTAGCAATTTTTGAAAGCTGTAATTGAAATTGTTATGATGTTATAATATTTATTAATATAAATTCCTTTTACTTAAAATGTAATGGATAGCAAGACCTAGATGGTTAAAAAAAAGAAAGTTGTTTTATTTATGTCATTCCAACACTGAAATCTTTTCTTTTCCAACTTTAGGGTCATATTTTATTGTTTAAGACCCCAAAACAAAAACAAAAATCTTGGATAGGGATAGTCCGATACATTTTTAAACTTATCACTTTTGATTATAAATGGTGCAAAATATAACTTTCTAATTTACTAGTATTTCGATATTATAAACTTAAGACTATGATATTCAAAATCCTACCTCTCAGAACCATCCTTATATTATTCTGTACATTTTTTTCACTTTAATTCCCATTATTTAAAATACCTTTGCTTGTGGTTCAGGGCTTTTTGAAAGTCATAACTAAAAAAATCAATTAGAAGTCATATTAATATTCTTGCACATTTTCGTCCAATACAAAAAAGTATATTTGCGAAAAACTAATTTAAATACTATTAACTATACGAAGTTTTTCTTGTAAAACGCTGATTAAAGCTAAACATCTAATTCATTCAAGTGTGATATAGCCAAATCTAGTGACTGTAATGGGCCTCTTTTAAGGTCTTTCCACCCTCACAGTTTTAATGGTTCAGAGTACAAAAACTGCATTAATTTTCATTTGATATACTTTATTGCAAATTATTGCAAAAATGTATAGGTTGCCATATTATTTTAGATGGGAGACATACATAAACAAAAGTAAATGTCACCATAAAAATCGTACATTTTTTGTCAACAGTTTTAAAAAAGATAATGTAAAAAAAAAATGCATAATTCTGGTTCTGAAAGTTCTGAAATACTTGCTACTTATCAGAACCTTTTAACTGGGAATATCAGGGAAACTATTTTAGATTATTATGTTCCCCAAACGAAGTTGGGGAACATATTGTTTTTACTCTGTTTCTTATTATTAAGGTCTTCCGTTTCAGACGGAAGACCTTATAGTGATTCTACTGTTTCTTTTTTAAGGTCTTCCGTTTCAGACGGAAGACCTTATAGTGATTCTACTGTTTCTTTTTCTATATTATTATTTTTGTTCCCTTTTTTTAAAAACACGATTTCTCAGAGATGACTGGAAGGATTCTCATGAAATTTTCAGAGATGATAGAGTTTAAAAATATCTTTCAAATGCAGTTTTCAGTTTTTCAAAATTCACTTCCGGTCGTCAGATATGTCCGATTTCCGCTTTTTTCAAAATAATTTTGTCTGATTCATATCTCAGAAACAGTAAGAGATTAAGACACCAAACTTATATGACGAATAGATCTTGATAAGAAGGCGAGCCCATTTGGGTTAAGATCGTCCGCCGTCACTTCCGGTCGTCACAGGAAGTGATCAAAGAAATCGAAAATTTCAACTTTTCTTTTATGAATCTGTTTTTGCATCACATTATAGCATCTTATTTCTAGTTTCGAAATATATCAGTCCCACCGGAAACAAAAACGACAACTTCCGGTTTTGAGAGAAAAACTGCATATTATCAGTATTTTTCTTTCCCATAAATATTTTTTATGGATCAAGTATTTGTAATGATTTTTGGATATGTTATTTAGACTGCAAATGACTACAGTAACGTCAAATATCTTTGTAAAATTCACTTCCGGTCGCGTGATTTCCTGTCCTCAAAATGAGAAGTTATCATAGCTAGATCTCTTAAAAGATAAGCGATTAAGACACCAAACTTATACAAGTGGTAGATCTTCGGAATATATCATCACATTTTACAGTAGGCAGAAAGATAATTCGGTCCAATATGCTTCGTTCAGATGGCATCTACGAATGTTCTTGATAGAGGAGAGAGAAACTTTTTAAAATTTTCCCTCTTTTGCAATTGATGTAAGAATTTTGGGAAGAAATAATCAAGAACCAGTAAGCTTTGTGCGCAATAAATATACAGTTTTTTCAATGGGTGGCACTGTAGCTATCCGGTCTATCAATATATATTTCTTCGGATAGCTACAGATCTGCAGCTAATTTTAACATCTGTAAAATTCAATATTAGTTTATTCTATCAAACAAACTGATCTATTTATTCTATGGACAATCAGATACCTTTAGATCAGCAAAGTGAGATTAAAAGTCCAAATTCAGGTCTAGTAAACAGCCTTTAAAATTGTCTCGTTATTGAAAACATGTTATCGTCAACTCGGTTGATGTTGCCGGTTACTTGGGTTTTTGACGGGTGTACGTTATCGGAAACTCAGGATAAAAAGTTGTTTTCGTAAATAGATTAGAAAAAATCCGTTATCTTCTGCAAATCCTTGAAAATAGAAAACGTAAAAGTCTGCTATGATATAAATGTATATAATTTATATAAGATTAATAATTATAAATTTATAATAGAACTACTCATCTGTTCAACCATTTTTCTTGTTTTCAATTCAAGATAAGCTCTTGGAGACCGCTTCAGGCAGTTTCAAACGTAAATATATGTTTAATTAATCATAACAATTTTGCTTTAGTCTTCCTTTATAGTTTACATGTATTGAATTATTTTTTTTTAAAAATCAATTTCTCCAATAATCCCCGGGGAACAAATTTTTTTTGGTCCAGTAATGTCAATCGTATTATCACGTCACAGTTACACATATATAGCAGGTGTGGCATTAGTAGGTTAGCCCCGTACATAAAACAAGAGCCTGTTGTTTTGACGTCAGGACTTATGTTGATCTTCAGAAGAACGTTAACATATTTTTAGAAGCTTAAAATAGAAATACACCGTTTATAAGAGTTTTTAATACTTGATCACGTGATCATGTGTCAATAACACAGCTCTCAAAATTAAGAAAAAATAATAATTCTTAATTCTTTTTTATACAATATAATTTGGACATGTAATAGATTAATTAAAGAGAGTATCCTTTAATAAAAACATAGTCCAGAAAAATATTTTAAAAAAAGTTAAGGGAGCCGACTGGAATTTTATTGTGTTAGAAACGCTTTAATTAAAAAAATATATAACATACATGTATTTCAGAACCGTTAAATAAACCTTTTTAGAAGGAGGGGTGCTGGTTGATTCACTTCAGTTCCTCGTATGTTTAACCTTTTCTACAAACAGTTATTTGCGTTTTCAATTACAATAAGGGGGAGGGGAATCTTTTGTTTCAGTATAAACATCCAATAGCAATGCAAAATCCATATCAGCCCCCCATCCATCCGAGCATGTGACCGTTCATCAGGGGGTTTTTATTCCTTCTTGGTACGTTAAACAACCTCCGATAGTTTAGAGATCCGTATTAACGTTTTTGCAATCTTTTTAAGTCAAAATTTTGAATTTTATGTCATATATTTTGGTCTAACTACCTGTTTGAAAAATTCATCTAACCACCCTTGAGTTAAAATTGTTTTGCATGTGTTTACCAAACTTATAAATGTAATCGTGTTCGAAAGGTTACAGAGTTTGAATCTCGGCGGTGACTGACCTAAGTTGATAAAAATGGGTAGCAACTGTTCCTTCGCCATGCGTTCAGCACCTTCATTGTATGTTGTTCAACGCCCTCCTCGAGAATTTTCCCGTCATACGGAGACGCCATCACTTGCCGACGGAGAGCTTCAAAATTTGTCATACACTCAGCTAGCACCTAGGGCCGTTGAGCGTTGAGATATCTTTTGTGCAAGCACCTACTGCGACGTCTCACTGTGGGATACGAACCCGCGGCTTAAGGATCTACCCCTCTTTGCGACTCTAGAGCAGACGCTCCAACGTGAACTGCGCCACGCAAGTGACCTCGGTACCTTGAATTGAAATTTTAAACTATACCATTCATATTTTCGAACAGGTCAAGATCATGCAGATTTCAGGGAGAAATGCCAAAAACCACTCATAAAGGAATCTGGTATTTTCACCTATATATCTTCCTTTTAAAAATCCAAGTTGAGTATTTGATATGATATTGTCCAGGGTGGATCTTATCTATAACTAATACAACCTGATAACAGTTTATAAAACACATTTAAAAGTGTAATAGGCCGCCAATTTTCAAAAATTCCCTGGCTTATCACATTTTGGTAAGCAGGTAATTAAACCTAATCTTTGAGAAATGAGAAGCTCTTTCCTCTGAAAAATATCATTTATGGCAAGTATAATAAAATGTTTTAAATCTGACCAAAATTTTTTTTTAAAATTCAGCTGTAAAGCAATCACTTCCTGGTGACTTATTATTTTTCATGTCTTTTAACACCTCTAAGACTTCATTTTCCAAAATTTTTCCCTCAAGTGTTTTGGCAACATGATTTTCAAGTTTTGAAACCTCAGTAACTGTTATAATTTCTGCAAGATCTATGTAGGAGAAACTTATTCATCCACAGAAGTGTAAAGAGATTTGTAATACATCCTGATTTTATTTAAAATTTCTGACTGATTGTAAATATTATCATTTTCCTCTGTTTTAATCTTTTTGATAGTCTTATTCAAATAATTACAGGATTCTAATTTACAAAAATACTGAGATGGTTTTTCTCCATCTTCAACCCATCTGGCTCGGGATCTTATAATATGACCTTGTAACATTTCTTTCTATTAAATTCTCTAGATCTGTTTTTTTTTCTATTATAATATATTCAGATTTATATGAGGTAACAATTACTAGCCCTATAATTGGTCGTGGTCAATCATTTTAAAAATCATACTGTGTTATGTTGCACTAGACCTTCCATATGAACATAAACATTTATTTTTTTCTACACTGGACTAAAAATAGATCAAGAATTTCCAACAATTGAATGTTAACTCGCCCTAATGCTCTGAGGATACTGCTCTTGGGGTAGCTTAATTTTTATATTGTCCTCAAAACAGCAATTAGTGTATGATATTATTAACTTTTTATATGAAGAAGCAAGGTGAGACACGTGAAAGGTAAAATGTCATCGGAATTGTCGTCAAAACTTTATCTTAACAATAGAAGTAATTAAACAAAAATCCATGTTACAAAAATCCTAAGTCATTTACAAAAATATCCTCCAACTCTCATTGCATATTTGAACATTATTTCATGAATCAAAAAAACAAACTGCAAATTATTTTCTGCAAAACGAACCAGAATTAAGCAGTGTGGGTATTTTTTCGAAATTCGAGTGTACAAGACGTCATTTAAATTGCCATTTTGAGCTAGGTAATAAACACATTTCAAATTTTACGACTAAATTTTCCAATTTAAAGTGATAAAATTAGTGTTCTATTGTCAATTTACATAGTTGTACTATGCTCAGTAAAATATTCACAAATCCTTTCTACTATGTAAACGACATTAAGAAATAGTTTTTAAAAAAGATGAATATCCGCCATTTTGAATCGCCATTTTGACTTTTAACTTACAGCTGCGCCATCATTCAGTTGTAGAATAGTGAGATGCAGAGGAAAAAATACAAATATGCAGTTTATGGATATTTCCAAATGTAAAATCCTGAACAAAGCGGAATAGAGAACAATAGACCAAACAATCAAGAAATTCGAATTATGTGAAGAAAAGACTAAATTTTCTGAGTTAAACTAATAATGTTAGCATTCTATTATGGTTTTTATAGTTTTATTACACTAGTTAGATAATTACACATTATTTCTCCTGTTTGAACGATATTGAGAGAAATTTAGAAAAATTGGATGTCCGCCATTTTGAATCGCCATTTTGACCTCTTTAACGTCATTTTCATGAAGGCCAGCATATTTTTTCGGATTCAGCATACTCGAAATAGGTTAAAAAACAATGCTGGACCAAATAATAATTATTTGACGTTAGAAGTATTTTTTTTCTATAAATCGGACCAGACTAATTATTCTTTTCGTATTTGTTTCTAACAGATTTTATCGTTTCTATTACTTTGATAACATATGTTTTGTCTGTAAGTAAAGAGTTATTAAATTTCCAGACACCTTTTCCTTTCTTAAAGGTATTGAATTTTATATCAAGAACCACTGATGAATGGTCCGATCTGTACCCTGGGTTAATTGCTAAGTTTTCAACTAAGTAACACATATTTTCATAATCCGACATGTGTTTATACTCTTAGCCGGAGAACATCGAAAGGTTACACTCTTTGTGAAAGTTTTGTCAGAAATCAAATTCAATCAACTTATTAAACTGGGATTAAATTTTTGAATGAAGTATTTCTCTTTTTCTCTTCTTTCAGTTATAATGTCTTTAAAAAGTTTATAAAAAGGAAACACTTTAAATTGTCCTTGTCCGCATCTATCAATGTGTTCGCTGAGTTTGATCTTACGGTACTCAGGAACTTGAATATGTTGTTTATGCACCCGAATTCTGGCTCTCAATGTGGTCCCCGTTTCACCGATGTAAAATTGGTTGCATCCACCGCAAGTAATAACATATATTAAATTTTTTGACTCACATGTCATGTCAGAAATAATAAAGAAATCTTTTCCTTTTAAATTAAATGACGTTCCTTCTCTTAAAACAGAACATGTGCCACATCGCGGATCTTTACACTTTGTCACGGATTTTGTAGATTTCGTTATTTTGGAAGGACAGAGTATTCTTCTGGGGTTTTTAGGCTGTGTTTTGCTGTTTATAAACTTGAATTTTGAAAGAACATTTGACATTTCTTTATCCGTTTTGAGAATTTTGTTCAGATTTTGAAAGATAGGTGTAATATTTGGGTTTTTAGGATTGTAAGTTGTGACTAGTGGTAATATTTTGATATTTTCCTCATCATTAGGAGTTGGATTAATTAATTCTTCTCTGTCTAATTCCTTTGCTTTTCTGATGCCGTCGTTAATTAAGCTTAAAGGATAATGTTGGTCTGTGAGATATTACAAATGCATACTTTATCCTGACTGCAATTTGTTACAAAACTATTAATACTTTAAAAATTCATTTTTAGTATATAGTCAAAGACACCCCCACAACCACAGTCCTCTATGATGCCCCTGTTCCGGGAGGCTTGGAATTCACAATTCTGGATGAACAATCATAGCTATATCATAACTATATATCTGTAGTCAGTTTGTTCAATTATCAAAGATTTATTACAATTTCACCATTTGATGATTAGAGCCCCACCCTAAGTAACACCGGGAAATCCTGGCCCTTTCCCCATAAAATTAAACCCGATCCTTTGGCCATAAATTCAAAATTTTCAAAAAACACCTTCCTAATTGTAACTACGCATGTAGTTAAAAAAACCCCAAAAGGAAAAAAAGTTTTTCCATTTTAAAAATGCATGTTTACTATATAATCAAAAGAGCCCTGCACCCCCACCAGAACTCCTGACCCTGGGGCCATAAATTTCCCCATTTTAAAAAAAAACCCCCTTTTCCTAATAACTATTATTTTTAAAAAAATTTATGCATTTTAAACTATAAAAAATCATTTAATCCCCGTCCTAACCCCAAAAAACCCCGTCCAAAGGCAATGTAATTCACTACTTTTAAAGGGGTTTTTTTTCTCATTAACTTGTTTTTTAATTAATTTTACCCTGGAGCGGGAGAAGAAGTTTTTTAAAAGAAATAATGTATTTTCACTATATAATCTATTTCCCCACCCCTAAGCATTGAACCCTGACCCTGGGGCAAAGAATTTTACTATTTTGGCCAGTGAGGGACTAAATGCTTTTTACAATCATTCCAACAGTTTCACTGCTTGATGTCTAGAAGTACAGAAGATTTTTAAAGACTGCTTTTAATTTAAGTGGTTTTGGTCCCACCCTAGGCCTCATGAACCCTGAAATTCACTATTTTGTGTTCCTTTTACCCATAGATGGTTTACTTCAAATTTGGTTGAAATTGGTTCAGTGGTTCCAGAGAAGAAGCAAAAAATTTTAAAATTTTACACCCCCAAATTTAGTGGAGGACGAACAAAAAAATGGGAAATATGTCACCTAAAAGACTAGGTGACCTGAAATTCTTAAGGGCACATTTCCCTTTTTAAAGTGCAGTTTTAAGTTTAATTCAGATATGCAAGGATGGAAATTAAAAGGCATACAAAAACCCTTCTGTAAAAAAGGCCCCTTAGTAAGCAATTTGGGGGGTGGGGTTGGGAGGGGGGTTAAAACCCATATATTTTAAATTTTGGGGGCACTATCAAAAACCCGAAAATTCCTTGGCAAACAAACCAAAAAAAAAGGAGATTGAGATATTATTATTATTTTTTTGAGGGGGCACATGTATATTGTAGTGAAGTTTTCAATAGTAATCTATAGCTAAGTATGGGCATAATACCCCCCCCCCCCCCCGCTTTTTTACAGGGCCATGGGAAAAACAATAATCTTAAAGGGAAATTCTCAAAAGACAGTAAAATGTTTTAATACAAAGAAAACAAAATTTTAAGTTTGCACAAGTAGCACGGGGAAAGATACAAATATAAGTATTATTGCTACTTAATGTATTGAATTATAAATTGTTTTTTTTTTTTCAACAAAAAAAAAAATTATTTGAAATTTTATTTCCAGCTGTTTGGCAAAAAAAAAAATTGTCAGAAAAGGGATTTTCCAGATATCCAAGAAATACAACATTTGGGAAAAAAAATTTAAAATTTGGAATTAAAATTTTTTAAGCATGTCGGAATTCCTATGCAAAATACTAGAAATTAAATGCAGTGAAAGAAATCATGAATATGAAATGAGCAAACAAACAAAATTTTGTACATCTAATAAAACCCTTAACCCTGGTAATGTTTATCTAGCATATATTGTGTTTATTTGAGATGATTTCCATTTTTAAAAAGAAAAGATATTTATAAGCTTGTATCTTTAACTTGTTGTAGGGAAGCTGACACATTAGTTTACAAGGAATCTGTAGCTCGGGAGTTTCAAACGCTATTACCCAGAGAACAGACCCATAGCAAGGGTTTTTTAAAGTGGTGGGACAACCTCCAACATCGCTCCCCAAAAAGCACATGGGCTAGGTAAAAACAAATCAGCTCAGCACTAAAAAGTTTATTTGGGGGAAAGGGGAGGGGGGTGGATTTAAAAATTTATATTTCTTCCACCATTTCAATATAAATTAATGGTTTAATGCAAAAATTTTGGGGGCCAGGAAAGATGAAACCTCTGTAGAAGCATCCTGGGTATTGTACATTCAAGTTTTTAATTCATGACCCCCGGTGGTAGGGGGGGGCCCAATGGAGACCAACGTTTTACTAGGAATAAAAAGGAAAAATCTTCTTTTTAAAATAACAGCAAAGCCTTTTGGGTCATGTTTATAGGGGAAGATCTGTAGATTCAAGTTTTTTCAAATCATGACCCAGGGGGGTACAGCCACAATGGATGATAAAGGGTTTTACATAGGAATATATGGGAAAAAATAAAAAAAATATTGTTTAAAATCTTTTTAAAATTTTTAGCATTAGGTAGTTTACATAAAGATTTTTTTAAAATCATGCCCCCCGGGGATTGGGTGGGACCACAAAAGTACATAACCTATTTGGAATAAAGCCACAGTTAGTAAAAAAATATGTAAGCACCCTTATTTTGGTAAATTCAAGTATGCATAAATTCAAGTTTGTTCAAATCCCCCCCCCCCCTCTTTTAGGATCGGGACCACTTAGGCATTTACTGATTGAGAATTGTTTTTTCCCCGTGGGCCCCGTGTTAATGGATGGGTTCGAGGTAATTTTTTTTTTTGTTGCATAATATTTTCTTTTTTAAGATATGAACTAACCCCGGTACAAAAAATCCCTTTGGCCATCATTTGCATAATTTTTTAAATATGTTTGCACTACTTTAAGAAATTTACCAAACAACAAAAAAAAAATAAAGTTTCTACTTGTGTGACTAGCCATGTTTTAAATTCATTTGTATTTGATCTAGCTTTGGACATTTGCAATATTTCTTTCAAATGGTGAAAAATTTAAATTTTTAAGTAAATAACCGTAACTGACTGCGATGCGACTTTTCTTTTTTGATTTATTTTAATGTGCCGCATCACCCTCATGGAGCAATGGTTAGAGCGTTTTTTGGTCACAAAGTAAAATTTTGATCCTTACTTTCGGGTTTAGAATCCCACTGTGGGACCAGTAGGTGCTACCTTTGAGCTACCGCGAACGGTTATTTTCTTTTGGGAAAAAAAAGTTTCCCCAAAATCTTTTTAAATATCAAATGAAAAATTTTTAAAACCTGATCTTCCTTTAATTGGAAATATCATTGGAAATTTTTCCAAAAGTGACGTTATTCATTTTATTTATCTATTTTTTTTTTCAAGGGGAAATTTAATTCATACATTGTAATACTTTTTAAGAAATCTGTGACAAGTGCCTAATCTTTCAATATTTCGAATAATGACTAAAATATCCCACACGGGAAAATGTAACATTGTTTGCTATGTGCTAAAATAGATTAAATGACTTTAAAAATTTTCAAAAACAAACATTTCAACATCATTTGTTTTTTTCCCTGACGTGATTTAGATAAAGATTTACAGGTAACATAATATGCGCCAAACTTTTTTTTGTGTCGTTGCTAGGGGAGTGGTGTTGTTGCTATGGAAATAAGTTATTGAACAATATTCAATAACTTGATAAACATTTTAAAGTCTTTAAACTTACCGAAAATTAAAGGATTTACTTGAATACCCAAATTCCCAGGACAAACAATACAATCCCAAAATCAAAATTATAATCTGTTTTACAGGAGACATAGGAACTTTGGTTGTCATGTACACGGAATCCTTGCCATATGGGTTGATTAAGGTCAAGATTTTATTAAAAAAACTTAAAACTAATTTTTTGGTGCTAGATCCTTTGACGTCATAATCAATTTCTTTTTTTCTTTTTCCCGTACTTTACGGCTTCGGAAAAATTTCGAAATTAGGGTATTTTCATGACATTCAATTTGAAGTCATATGAAAAGTAAACCGGATACCTATATTAAATTTGATATTGGTTTAAAAAAACCCTTTTAACATATAATTACCTTTTTGGAGACTGTAGGCAATCTGGATACATTTTTTTTTGTCAAATATAAAAAAACTCCCATACTCATGACTGTTTTTCTTAATTTTTCATTGAAAATGACGATTTAAAATCCCATTTTTCATCTTGTTTACCTACAAATTTTCCCGAAACACCTTATTTTGCCAAGCTAAAGTTGTAAAGCATCAATAAAGGTATTTATTTCTCAAATTTGATAAATCTGTAGGCACCTTTCATTTACGATTTTTGCCCTTAAGTACCAATAAAAAAATAACAATAATAAAACCATCATTTCATTGTCAATTTTGCTCAACCGGATTTTTCTGATTTATTTTGAATAAGCCTTAATAAGATTGCATAATACACCCAAAATTCCCTTTTTCTTTGCCTTGTTGCTATGGAGAACCTGCCGTTGCTATGGAGATAAAAAATTATGAAATATTCAATAATGGTGGGGAGACCGAATTTAATTATACTTTTTTAAAAATTTTGGGATCCCGTTTATATAAATAACCGTTCATTTGTTTTTTCCCTTTAAACTTTTTACATTGTTTCTCATTTTATGCATCAAAAAGCCCATTTTTGTTGCTAGGCAACAGATTCGATTTTCAAAAGAGTCCATGGTTTTGACTTCAAATTATAAAAGAAAAACCTCTCTTTTTTGGGGAAAATACATGCAACAACTGTATTAATCTGGCCATTTTTGAAATTTGGCCTTAAAAATTTTCCAAAACACAAAAATGCTGAATAAGCAAAACTTGTAAAACATGTGTACATTCCAATGTCTACCACAGAACTAAATTAAAAAATTTTAAATTTTTTTTATTACATTTTAAAACCAAAAAATGTGTATCTTTTTACCCCCATAAGTTAGAATAATTCTCATGGTATTTACGTGTTTTTTTAAAAGTTTAAAGAAAAGGTGATTTTTTGTTTTCAACACTAAAAAATTGCCCGGTTGCTGGGAAATTTTTTTTTGGCCGGATTTCCTTTGGTTACCATGATTCAAAACTTTTTTCATTTTACATACATTGTTATCTTCAAAATAAATCTATGGGGGGGAAAAATATCAAATTCTGAGAACCCTCATATATCACCCTTTGTCTGATTTTTATGTGGACTGGTACTTAACATTAATATAATGAACATTTTTCCCCATTTTTAGTTTCGAATCCCCCAAAAAATTGGACCTTATATATCTATATGTAGATGGGTTCAATTTTTTTCTCGTCGTTTTTTAATTTTTTTAAAGGTGTCCTAATTACAGAAATTTTATGTGTATGTTAGGTAGATGTAAAAAAAAAGTTTAAACAAAAGCAGTATTTACGCTTTATCTAATAAAATTTTATTTTAGATAAATTAAATGTTACATTTTTTTAAACCCCCGGTAAAAAAATAACCCAAACAAAACTTGTTTAATGAAAACAGTAACTTTTCTATTAAACAATAAATAACTTCAAGTTTTTTTTTTTTTTAAAGTTCAAAATAGAATTTGCCTTTCAAAAAATTCACTGTAATGTAATTTTAGAAAGTTTTGGAAAAACCGAATTGGGAGTTTGTCTGACAATTGTTCCTATTTCAACACAAATTTCAGCCCAAGGGCCTCCTTTCACCGCTGTGTCGACACCACGTTCACTGACCGTTTAGTCCCCCGGACTCACAGGTCTCCCTCTTATAACGTCTCAAAAAGTATCAATCCCTCCGTTAGAAGGACGCTATAGTTTTTCCCACTAGGTTGTGAGGATGCACATGTTGTACACCTACATGCGATATGTACATGTAGTACCGTCGCCCCCCCCTCCGTATATCCGGACCAACCCAAAAACCCACTCTACATCTGCTGTCCTAACGCCCCTAGCCCCTCGTATACTCTAAAATTTTTAGGGCACTTAAATAAATTTTATTTTTTTATTTTTGGGCAAGAACCCCGTCCGGCCTTCAAAACCCAAAAAAAAGGTAGAGTAATCTGCCTTTCGAAAAGAGGGAAACATCTTCATTTACATGTTTTTGTAAAAATCACTAGTTTAAACCTATATGGAACCCCTTGTTTTGTTTCGGTTTTGCCCTTGGGCCCCTTTTTTTAAAGCACCCAGATTTCCATGCAGAGTTTTGGCCGACAGGACAGGTAAAAAACGTATTTCCCGGCAGAGCTGTCCAGTGTGTAACACGTTGTAAGGGACAGGGCAAATTTGATAATTTTGCAACAGCATGTGACTATAACTTGCGGAAAAAATTCCCCGCAACATTTAGTTAAATTTGCAGGAAAAAAGATTTTTAAGAAGGGTTCTTTAATTTATTTAGTTTTCCCTGGCTTTTTAAAATTTATTACAAATTTTCCCCTTTGGCAGGCAGTATCAATTTTTTGTGTGTGCGTTCAGGTGTGACATTAGCAAAATGTTTTGAAAAGGTTTTTGTCGTCAGAAGTTTTATCGCTGTTAGTGTAATTTTTAACAATGAAGCGCATTGAAGTGGAAAAATTTTCCATTTGGACGAAACTTTTGCTCATTTTTTGAACGTCAATTATAACATAACACAGCCCATTTCTTTAGAAAAAAAGAAAGGAATATCCGCCGTAATGTTTTAGGACACTACACTTCCCCCCAAACCAACAACATGAGTTACATTGAAATTAAGAGTTTTAAATAAGAAAAAGCTATGTTTTGGTTCCCGCTTATGTAAAACACGCTTTGGGCAACGAATTTGTCCATAATTATGATTTTATCATGTTTATTGGAGTTATCATAGCAGATGTTCGTCGAACGCGTGCTTACTCGGTGTTTATGTAAACCGTCAATTTCTTTGGGATGTTATATTTATGAAATACCTGTTCAAAGGGTATTCGTTTGGAATCATTTGACCGATTTTTCCCTTTTTTAAAAAAAATGGGCGTGTCTAAAGATCCTCAAAAGTTCCATCCAAACAGAAAATTTTACCACTTCAATGCGCTTCATTGTACATTTAAAGAACAGTCTGTTACTTTATTTCATTGTTTTTTTGTTCCACTGTATTATTTTTTTTCATTTAAATGTCTGAGCGGAAGTAAGTGACCGGAAGTATTTCAGGCTTTTTTTTTTATCTATGTCAACTGTAAACAAACTGAAGATATTGAAAGATTTTAAGATTCCCATATGTAGAGTACATAATTGTTTACTGACAAAGGAGAGTTAATTTTTTTAGAACTTTGCGAGGTTTTTGGGGTAATAAATGATGACGACGATGATGTAATGATGAAGACGATGATGTCGATGATGGTGTCGATGACTATGATGTCGATGATATGTTGTCGATGATGATGATGTTGATGAAGACGATGTCGATGATGATGCAACTTTCCCGGGGGGAATCTCCAGTACCTGTGAACATTGATCCCTACCACAGTCGGGGGATAAAACCCCCGGACGTTTGGGGGGTTTTAAAAGGACAGTGTTGGACTTGATTGAGATTGTCGTACAGATATGGACAATACTAGTAATGATTGAAATAGAGTTTGAAATTGCTTTGAATGGAGAACACGTGTTGATAGTTGATACAGCTCTTAAAACATCTTTTTTTTTATTTATTTTTTTTATCATTGTAAATAACATTTTTTGGTACGATCATTTGAATGAGTGTGCCTGTGTGTGATTGTGTGATTTTTTTAAGTTAATTTTTTTTTCTTTATTATTTTTCTTTTTGTAAATAAATTGTTTTTTTTTGAAGAAATTCTTGTTTTTGATTTGAAAAGGAAAGCCTGACTCATTCCACGTTACATGTATTCTCTTGGTTTTAAGCGAAAAACCCGAAACCCCAAAAAATTACCAAAAATTGATGGCGTGGTGGAGGAAGAGGGGGTATGTAAAGTTAGAAAAAAATAATTACCTTTTTTAAAACATTGTAGAAAAGATATATAAGAAGAAAGGGTTTTTTCTCAGGTTTGTTTTGATTTTTTATGTTTTTTGATCTGCTCAATAGGTTGGGAACAAATCCTTTTTACCCAAGATCATCTCGCAAAATTTGCGGTTATCCCTCTCTAGCGGGAGAAAAAAATTCTCGGAAAACCATGATTTGTTTTTTCCGATTCAAACTGAAATTTGTTTTAATTTTCAAAAAAGGAAAAACCCCGGAAAGTATAAACCCGGTTTAAATATTTAGTGTCTCATCTCAAAAAATTTATTTCAAAATATTGCCTCTACTGCTGCAAATCATGGAAATTAGAATAATTTTATGAACAATAGCGAAGCCTTCCTCGGAGGATCACAGGTGATAATTATCAGTACAATTAACTTACTTCGGTTATTCGTTTATTTTTCTTGTACGTTTACTTTTTTTTAATATGCCTACTTGAAAAGGGGGAAATATTACAACAGGGATTTTTTTTGTTTGTCCTTCAGGGTTGGACTTTCCGTTTTGGCATGCCGATCTTGATCGAAGTTTTTAAAATAATAATTAATTTCATTACAACATGTATTGGTAACAATCCTCTGTTAAAACTTATGTCCAAATAACTGTATCTCCTTTTTTCCAATGACTGTGTAGTGTAGGGCAGCCCCCAAAATTTCCCCATCACGAAAGCAAGTTTTATACTTCCTGGGGGGGCCGACGGGTCAGCGCGCTTTTCCGGGCCCCCAGGAAAAGATTCCGAAGGTCGAAAACCAACCCCGGGAGGGGGGCGGAAGTGGGTATCCATGTAAATGTGAATTTCTTTGTGCTTTTCTATTTAATTCTAAAAGGAAAAAAAGAAACGCAGGGAGATAATTTTGATAAAAATTTGACCACATAACCAAAATTCCAAAATTTGTCAGAAGGGAAATTTAAAATACTGTTCATCAAAATAGTATTCAGAATTTTTTCAACCGTAAAATTTATGACGTCACAAAAGGGAAAACGCTAAAAGCCCAAAAAACCCTGCAATTTGATAACGACGAGTTTGTAAAACAAATCCTGTTGCATTTTTGATGCATATGAGGTATGCACATCTTTTTTAAGAAAATTTTGAATTTATTGCAATCTTGGCACATTTTACGGAAGTTAATAGGGTCTTGTTTTCGAATTGCCTAATTAATGAAAAGGGCATTAACGGTTTACTAAAGCAGCCCCCGAAAATTTTCCCCCCATAAAACTTTTACCCGTTGTGGGGAAGGGGGGCCCCGGGGAGTGGTTTTCAATCAACCGTGACGATGACAATAGCCCGAAACGGGAGCCATTTTAGGCGGGTTTTTCTTTTGGCCACCCCCTTAAAATTTGCCAACTTACTACCACAAAAACAGCCTTTTAGAGAGGTTTAACCTTTAAAATTCATACGAAATTTGAAAGAAAACAATTCTGCAATTTTTTTTTGAGCCAGTCCCCCTTTTTGTTGTATTCCTCTCACTGGCGCATGCGCGCGCCGTTTGACTCTTTTTTTCGTGGTTACCCATGCTAAATATCCCCCGGGTTTGAAAAAAAACCTTTTATCAAATTATGCAAAAGAAATAAATTTGACAGATGCAGGTAACATTGAAGATAATAAATTTTTCAATTTTCATTTTTGGGGGGTATTTTATTTAACTTCAAAACTCATGAATAATTAGACAAAATCATATAAAATTCGGGTTTTTTTTTTAAAGATGATTTTAAAAATTAAAAGGAAAACGAAAAAGTATTTTTAAAAAAAAAATTTAATTCCCTCGAAAGTTTACCCTGCGTTTTTTTTTTCCCCTTTTATATTTTTACTCAGGGCAGTTATGTTAGTTTAAGAGTTGTTGTAAAATGTGCTTTATAAATAATAATTAATTTTATTTCAACATGTACTGGTAAAAATCCTTGTTAAAGGGTTTTACAAAAGGGAAAAATTTACTGTATTTAATTTTGCTTTAATTAAATTAATTAATTAACTAGGGCTTCAGCAGATAATTTTATGAAAAAGAAAATAAAGATTAATGCTAAAACAAAATTTTGAGATCAGAAATAATATCCCTTATGTGGCTTTTAAAAAAGAAAATTGAGAGTAAAAAACCCCCCCCGAAAAACACATGGGTTTCGATTTTGACAAAAAGGGCCCACCACCAATCCAGGAAGTTGCATCACGTGCACCTAAAAAATTCTTTTTTTAAATTAGTGGCCAAATTTTGCTAAAGAAAGATATCCCTAGTAAAATGAGTTAAAATTAAAATTGTAACCCAAAAAAAAGGCCCCAAAATGAAAAAAAATAAAAAAAAATTTTCTCTATGTATATGAATTCATTTGACTAAGTTATTTTTATTGGCTATTTCCTTTCGTAAGACCTTTAAAGGGCTCACACAAAGGGAAAAAATTTTTTGTTAAAATTTAATTTAAATTAAAATTAATTTTTTTCTAGATTACGATAATTGATGAAATAAAAATAAAGATTAATGCTTTTTTCATCAAAAAAAAAAAAAAAAAAAAAGGGGGAAAAATTTTCCTTTTTTTGTTGACCATATGCAGATTTTCATTGACTGGGGGTGGAACTCGCATAACATCGCTTGGCTTTTAGAGGTACCGGGATGACTAAATTTCGCTTTCTTTTTTTTATAATTCCTTTTTGTTTTTGGCCGAGCCCGGCCGGGGATGGTTGGGGAGTGGAGATGTTACCCAACCTGTAAAACCCAACCAAAAACAGTAAATTTTGGGTTTTCCCCTTTTTATTAAATTAAATAATCTATTTGTAATCTTATGATTTTAAATAAATATTTTCCTAAAAATATACTTTAAATTATACTGAACATTATTGGCTAAAATTAAAAAAAAGTAAACTGTAAATAAAAAACCATGTGAAAATTTTAATCATTTGACAAAAACCGCGCAAGTCTAGAAAAAAATCTCACCTTAAAAAAAAATGCAACCAACCAGTCAAGTTCAGCTTTCCCCCTGAAATCCGGGCTTTTCCCGTCCAGTCCTTTTATACTTTGGGGGTCCCTTTGTGATTTACATCTCAAATTTTTAAATTTGTTGAAATTTTTAAAATTACTTTAAATTTTTATTTGAATTTTTTAAATTCTTTTATTCTGACCTTGAGTACTTCTTAAATTTGTGAAGCACTTTTAAAAAAATTTGTAATGTTTTTCATAATTTTAAATATTATTTGTTGTAGCTAATTTATCCCAAAAATCCCCCCCTCTGGTCCCCCTTTTAATACTATTGGTTGCTTTTCCCCTTTAAACCCAAAAACATCTTTTCATAAACAATTTTGTGAACCTGTATTCCCATGATTTATTGCGTGGGACCGTGATTTAAAAGAAACCCCATTGATCAGGCTCTTTAATTACTTTTATCTGTAGAGCTCGCGTTCGTTATCTTTTTTCAAAATTAAAACTGCAAAAAAATAACCCCGTTTCATTTTTATATTTATTTCAATTTTTATTATATACTTAGACAAAAATTTGAAATAAAAAAATCCCCTTATGGGCTTTTAAGAAAGAAAAAAATTTAGAGTAAACAAACCTACCTCGAAATCACATGGGTTTCAGATGTTGACAAACAGCCTACGCACCATCCAGGAAGTTGCATCCCCGTGCACCTAAAAAAGGTTCCCTTTTAAATTTAGTGGCACAATTCTGCTAAAAAATAAAAAATATCCCTTCTGAGTCCAAAATTAAAATTGTAGACCTAAAAAAAGTTCTAAAATGAAAAAAAAGAAGAAATTGTCTCTATGTATACAGATCTTCATTTGACTAAATTTATTTTGATTGGCTATTTCCTTGCGTAAGACCTTTTTGCAAATTTTAAAATTAAAGAAATTAAAAGAATTTTCCCCCGAAATGTCTTTGGTTTTTATCTTTCATATACTAGTGCATCAAAAATTTTTTTTCCTTTAAAGGGGTGGAAATAGGAGATAACTCTTTCCCAACAGATTATTGAATTTTAGGCTAAATTTTTCAAATTCGGGTTTCGGGATTTAACGGGGAAAATTTCCTTTTCCCGGGAGCCGTTTTTCCACCAAAAACCCCCATTATCTCCCCTCAGCAAAAGGGGGCTCAAATATGACCTCTTATAAAAATAATAAAATGAAACCCACCTACTTTGGGTCTTTAATACTTTTTTTTTGACCTGACCAAACCTGAACAGAAGTTTTAAAGTTGTAAATGAACTAAAATTTATCAAGTTAATAAATTTATTATTCAAACAAATAAAAAGGAAAATCATAAACAAACCACTTTAGGACTTCACTCATGCGCAAAACCGTAACATTAAAATTAAAACAGAGAATACCAATATTTTAACACAATTAAAAGGGGGGCAACTCGCGATAACTTAAAAGCCCAAAAAGGGAAAAAAGGTCAATCCTTTTGGCAAAAATTTAAAAGCTAAAAACCCTTGGGGCTATCCTTCCTAAATTTTATCAATAATTAGAAATAATAAAATATAAAATTTTGGGGAAAATCACCCTTAAGAATCTAAAAATTCCTAAAAAATTTCTCTGAGGAAAATCACTTTAGAAATCCCCAAGTCTAATACAACAGTAATTAAATCAATTATCTTTAAACATAATCGCTTAACAATCATCAAGTTATGTTTTTAACTAAGAAATTTTTCTAAAAAAATAATTTTTTTCCAAATAATTAAAAGAAATAATAATTCCAGAAATCGATTCACCAGTCTTTTCAATAAAGTTAAAATTAAAAAAACCAAAAAAATTCTTCCAAATCAAGTTTGCTATAAAATCTCAACTGATAAAAAATTCGAAAAAAATCCCAAAAAAATTAAAAAAATTACCAAATATTTTTACTTCTCATAAATCAATAAAAAAACTTTCCGTAGAAAAAAAATTAAAAAAATTTTCCTTTTTAAAAATCAAGTGTAGCCTAAAAAATAACAAAATAAAAAATGACTTACGTTGCCTGGGAAAAGAAGAACCAAAAGACCTAAATTAAAAATTTTCCTAGCTTTTATACCATGAAAAACAGAATTCTATACTTTGCACGAGCGAATCATAGACCAAAAAAAAAACACAGAATCTGTATTATCACGTGACTTTAAAAGAAAATATAACAAAAATCTCAATAGAAATTCTTAAGTAAAATCATGTGGATTCTGTCTAGAAAAAATTTTAGAACAACCTGTAACATTTACATTATAAACATTTCTCATGTTTTTAAAATTTGGGATACATTCAGTTGTTATCGAAAGAACATGCCATTCATATTTCCCGCAATAATAAAAAAACGATAATCTAACATTGGGAAAGCCTTAGTATTCATTATACAAAACTAGTAAAGTCCGTAAACACAGGAAATTAAAAACGAAAGTAAAAATGATTTAAACTGTGTTTTTTTTAGTAGAACAAATAAGTAAGTCAACTTTATACTGATTTCATTTAAAACAAACAGGGTTTTAAAAACTATCATGTTTCACTTCTTTTACTTTTCCAAAATACAACAATAAAAAAAAAAAGTGGGTGGGGGTCATAACATACAGTATATTCATTTAAAACTTTAAAAAATCTTATGGGGAAGGAAAAAAATTTTAAATGGGAAAAACAAGTTGAAATGTTGGGGGTTTTTTGGGTATTTGCTTTTTTAAATTTTTTGAACTCTAATTAATAATCACTAATTAGCTTTAAAAAACAGGAAGTTCACTGATTCATAAGGAATTAATTAGCAAAAAATTTTACAATCTTTAAACTAAAACAAAGTCAAGACTGGAAAAATTGGGTTTCCCTTTAAATTAATGGCCCAAATTTGCTAAAGATATGAAATTTAGTTTTTGTCCAAAATTAAAATTTTTAGACCTAAAAAAAAATTGCCGAAAGTGGGGAATTAAAGTTCTGTGAGCAATGAGCTAAAAAAATAAAACCCCCCCCTCCCATATGAAAAAAGGCCCGTCAAGGGTTTTTCTTGGAAAATCCAAAAAATATGTAATCAAAAAGTAAAATAGGGTCACAATGGCAATATGTAATAAAGTTCTGTGAAATTTCCCTTAATGTGGTATAAACCCGTAAAGGGTGTTTTGGAATTTTTTTGGGCCCAACAAACCTGTTGTTCGGCCCCATTCAAAATTGGGCCATCGGTAATTTTCTTAAAGGCCCTTAATCAAAACCCAAATTGTTGGCTTATTGTTGGGCCAATGTAACGTTAATATTGGGCCCAAAATTTTTGGGGCCCAAAGTATTTTTTCAAAATTGGGCAAAAGTCATTTTTTTCAATTGGGCCATTGTAAACTATTAATGTTGGGGAAACGGGAATTTGCTCCCTCGGCCCTTAATCAAACCAACGTGTTGGCTTATTGTTGGCCAAAACGGGTTAAAATTTTGGGGCCCCGGGCCAATGTATTTTTTCAATGTTGGGCAAAATTTTTCAGTTGGGGATTGTAAGCAATTAATAATGGGCCAACGGTAATTTTCTTTATCGGCCCTTAATCAGACCAACTTGTTTGGGTTATTGTTGGACCATCGAACGGATATCATTGAGCCATTGTTGGGGGCCCCTTTTTTTCTTCCCAAAATTAGGAAAACTCATGTTTGGGCCAACGTTGGTTTTTTTTTGGCTCTCCATCATGACAACTCATTTGTTTTTCACTGGTTGGCCACTTGTCCTCAAATTTGACAAACAAATATATACAATAAGGTTATAAAAATTTTTAGTGGGTTTTAAAGGTAAAAGCCCTTTAATACTATCTATATATGCTATATATGCTAATTAATAGTTTGATACATATTCTCAATATGTAAAGAATTGCCATCAACAAGTATTGGTTTTTTAAATACTCTACATTTTTTAAAAAAAACTGAGGAAAAGGGAAAACAAAATATAAGAAACAATTATATGACTTCAAAAATTTTATTTTTAGGGGCGGAAAAAAAATTTAAAAACTTTGTTGATGTCACTTCAAGCGATCCCTGTTTGGTTTTTCATGACTGTATTCTCCCCCTCTGATGTAAATTTATGCACAACTTCAGTAAATTACAGGTATAAAAAGGGGCCCTCTAACAAATAAACAAAGCCCTCCTGTTCTTTAAAAAAATACTAAAAAGAATTTTTGTCATTTTGTTTTCTTACACAAAATTTTTTTGGCATCTGCATGTGTTTTTAAACCCACAAACAGACACGGAAACAAAATGGGGATTTCCCCTTATTACAAAAAAAATTAGGCCTGTCACTTTTCCCTCTGGTCCCTCCACTAAGTTCCTTTTCTCCTTTTCCCCGTCTCCTCCTTCCCCTTTTTTTTCCCTTTTTTTCTTGTTTTCCCCCCCCATCCCTGTCCTTGGCATACCTTAGCTATTTTTGATTGTGTTCTCAAAAGTCTTTTTTTCTTTTCCCGTAGCATAAAATTGTAGTATTTGGGGACTTAATACATTTATTCTTTTTTCAGAAAAATAAACATAGATTAAAATTACAAGGATATCACTATATGTTTTAAACTAATTGGAATTTTTTTTTTTTCTTTGGGGGATTAAGTGATTTCCCTTTCTGATGAAGGGATTTAGCATAACATTTTACGCTTGATCATCATTAAAACACAACGTTTGATCCAATGTTCCCCCTAAAAAATTTTGTTACACTGAACAAATTTTAAATGAAAAACCCCAAATTTTTGTTTAGTATGAATGAATTTTGTTTTAACTTCAACATGTTCAACTTTTTAAAATGTTTTATCTGTACTCCATTTTAAGTGTATATGTTAAAATTTAATGGGCTTTGGAAAAGTATTCTACTAGACACAAATTTCAATCTAAATAAGGGGCAAATTATTTTTTTTTAACTGTATCAAAACACATGTTTTATTTTTTTACTTTTATTTTCTTGTATAAAAAAATAAATTTAATCACTGTTAATTTATTTTGATTTATAAAATTTTAATAATTTTTTAAAAATTTTTTTACCTAGCTTGTATTTTTAAGTAGGATTGGTCGTAGATTTATTTCTGATTGTAGAGACGATTAATCCGTTATTCATTTTGTAATAATTAAAAAAGTTTTAAACCACATTTGGGCCCCAAAGTTAAACCCAAAATTTCGGGGGGAACTTTTGGGGCCCTGGAGCAAAATGACACTGGGCCAACGTTATTTGCCAACATCGGCCTGATGTTCTTGGTAAAGTTTCGCCCAAAATGTCGCAACCCGGGGGAATGTTGAATATTGGGAAAAAACACTCTACATTGGGCCAACGTTGGGCCAACATATTGGGTCAACATTGGGCCGTGGCAAACCAAATTGGGGCAATGTCATTCGCCAACATTGGGCCCATTAACCGATTACATTACCCAACGTTGGCCCAATGTTGGGGTGCTATCTGGGGGGCAGGGGCCCAACAGCACCTGGCCTCTGCACTTCCCCATGTCTGATTTACACGGAAAGTACATGATATCGTTTAAAAACTAAACGTTAATTCAGCTATGCCGAGGCAAACATATTATTAATACTTAAAAATGGAAAAGGATTGGAAATTTTCAGTCTCATTAGGGTCGCTGGGGTCAGATTAAAAATGGCGCGGATATTACAAGTAGCCCGGGTTGTCTACCCATGAGCTTAGTCAAAATTTTTTTGGGAAAAATTGGGCCAACGTGGGGCCAAAGCCAATCCCCAAACAAATATTTTTTCATGATAATGGTTTTTTGATATAGCCTAATGCCCCAAAAGTTAGCCCAAAATTGGGGCCCCCGTTATACATAATAATTTTCAATATTCCAGTTGGGCCATTGTTCCCCAAACAAGGGGAAACCCCAAATAAAAATAGAACCATAATGTTTAAATTTGGGGCCCAAAGATGTTTTCTATTTGGGGTTTTTACCCAAATAAATATTCAAAAAATAGAATTAAAAAATTCTTTTGGGGTTGTGATACTTTTGCAAAATTAAAATGTTGAAAAAATTATATCTAAACAAAAGCAGTCATCCAATGATAAGCATGGACATAAAAATCCTCTTTAAATTTTTTAAAAGTTAACTTTCTAACGAAAAACTCAGCAGCTTTAAAAATTGACACCATCAATTAGTTGGCAGTATAATAATTGGGCCAAAGTTGGCCCGATAAAAATTTTCCCTTCTTTTTAAACACCTAAACAAAATAACACTTGTGTGTTTAAACATTGTGCCAACGTTGGGCCAACATACTAATACAAACTTGATAAGGCACTTTCTTTAAGAGTGTATTACAAACAATGGGCCAACGTTGGGGGCTTAATTTTACCAATAATAAAATATTTTTTTTTAAGGGTGTATTTGGGGGCCTTTGGGCCAACGTTGGGGAAACATTTTTACTTCCCCAAATTAAAGGCACCTTTTTTTAAGGATGTATTACAAACATTGTGCCAACGTTGGGCCAACATACTACTAAAAACTTGATAAGCACTTTCTTTAATGGTGTATTATTTAAAAATGGGCCAACGTTGGGGCCAAAATACCACTACCAACTTGTAAATAAATTTTTTTAAAAGGGTATTATAAACATTGGTCCCAAAGTGGGGCCACACCAGGGTCCCTTTCCCTTATTGGAAACTAAAGTAAGGGGAAAATGCCCTTTCGTTGTCCCAAAATTGGGCCAAAATGGGAAATTTCCCCTTTTCAGAAGGTTTACTTGGTAACATTGGTTTCCCAAAAATGGGCCCAAAAATTTTCCCCCAAAGCCAACCATACAACCTTTAACAAATGTTGGCCCCCAAAATAATCATGCTTCTGGGAGAGGAGTTGCGGATAAGAAAGGGTAACCCAAAGCGTAACAGACGGGCGGGCGGGGAAAAACCCCATTCGTTCCCCCCCCGCTTTTAAACGGGGGGTGAAATTGTCTCTTGTTATAAAATTTTATTTTACTTAAATTCATGTTGATTGGCTATTTCCTTGCGTAAGAGCTTTAAAAATAATGTCCAAATAACTTTATCTCCTTTATTCTTTTTTGACTGTGAGGTTTGGGGCACACCACCCAAATTCCCTTGGATTTCAAAACAAGTTTTTTGGCTTGCCGTAGCCGAGCGGTTAGCGCGCTGTTTTTGCACTGCTAGGAGAAAAGATTTCCCAAGGTGGGGGAAATTAAACCCCGGGGTTGGGGGGGAAGTGGGGGTCCCCTAAAAGTGAATTTCTTTTGTTTTTTATTTAAAATTTCTTCACTCTTGGGGAGTTTGTTAGTTTAAGGTTGTAAAAAGGCCAAAAAAAATTTTTTTCCATTTTTTAAAATTTTTGCCCTAGATAAGCCACCCCTTTAAGCGGGTTTTTCCCTGTTACGGGTAAAAGATTTCCGAAGGGCGGGCCGGGCAACCCGGGCTGGGGTTGGGAAGGGGGGTAAAACCCCAAAGGGTTAAAAAGTGAATTTCTTTGTGCTTTCTATAAATATATATATAAATATAAATTTTTTCCCTTTTTTATAAACTCGGGTTTTGCCACTGATATCCAGAGACGGGAAAAAAAAAAACATTTTATTAGTATTTTTTAGCCAAAACTTAATAGTGTTTTATAAATTACTTGTGATTTTTCCCCGGGTTTTTTTTTTCCCTATTGTTTTATTAGCTACAGGAAAAACTTTTTTTAAAGTTCCGCTTAAAATGACGGCTGGAAATTTTTCTTGGGGTTTTTTTAAGCTTCTGAAGATTGAAAACTTAAAACCTAAATTTTTAAATGAGGATTTTTGTGTTTTCTTTTTTTCCCTTTTTTAAATATAAATATAAGTATATATACACGCAAAAAATATATATATATATATATATATATATATATATATATATATATTAGGAAAGTCCATGAATTCACAGTGGTCGGTATAGTTGTATAGTAAAAATAATTAAAAAGAAAACACGAAGACAACAAAGTAAAGCATTACCTTTTTTAAAAAAACTTCAGATGCTTTCAATCAAGTTTTTTAAACTTTTTTTTTATATACACACACACACACACACCCACATTTATCCTCTCTTAATAACTCAAATTAAAAAATTAAAGGGATAATAAAATCTTTAAAAATTTGAAGTATTCCTAGCAGTGTTCGTAGGGTTTTTTCAAAATTAATAAAACATACCTTAAGCAGTAATCATTCACCGCCAAAATACGGTAATTTTTCCCCCCCCCGGGCATTTAACAATAAAAAATTTAATACTAAGTCTTTTGACATTTTTTTTTTTTATTTCCCGAAGCCCCCCCCTTTTTAAATACAAAAATGCCACCTGGTCTGTGTTCTTTAATGTAGCCTGTGTTTTGGAAGTAATGTACACATTTTAACTTATGCAGGATCCCAGCATATGTTTCCAATGCAATTAAAGTGTCCTCAAACGAAGAACTGTTCATTGCCACCAAGTAAACACATTAAGAATGTATGAAACTAAAATACGAATACCGAAGGCATACTTCTTTAAATTATAACAACAAGTTAAAAGCACAATTTCAAAAATTTTTCATTTTTGTTTTTCTAGTTATCGTAGTTATGAAAGTAATTCAAGGTAACATGTTTTCCACTCTCAACAGGCACGTTTCAGTAACTGAACAAATTTTGAACCCCCCCCCCCTCCTATACCCGCACGAAAAAGGATTTCCAGGTCTGGACAATTGTCATATTTTCCTCTTTTTGTCAAGAGTTTTTAGGTTGAATTTTTTCTCTTTGAATTAGCCCCTCCCCTTTTTTCTCTCCATTTTTTCGAATCGTTGAATCATGCTTTCCTGAATTTAAAGTTTCCATGTATCAACATTTGTTCTGAGTCAATAATTTGGTTGACTTAATATAGACCATTTTTAGCTCACCTGACCAAGGCTCAAGTGAGCTTTTCTGATTTAAAATTTTCTTGTCTGTCGTGTGTGTTGTCGGCTTGCTCGGCGTAAACTTTTCACATTTTCATCTTCTTCTCAAGAACCACTGGGCCAGGAAAATGAAATCATGTGGAAGCATCCTAGGTAGTGTAGATTTAGTTTTGTTAAATCATGACCCCGGGAGGGTGGGCCCCCAAAAGCCGACCCAAGTTTTACTAGGATTTAGAAAAATTTTAAAAATCTTCTTCTCCAGTACCACTGGGCCAGGAAAGTAAACTCATGTGGAATATCCTCAGGTAGTGTGGGGTTCAAGTTTGTTCAAATCATGACCCCGGGGCTAAGGTGGGACAAAATGGCCGACCCAAGTTTTACATAGGAATATAAAGGAAAAATCTTTAAAATCTTTTCTCCAGAAACCCCGGCCAGGAAGATGAAACTCATGTGGAATCATCCTCAAGTAGTGTAGTTCAAGTTTGTTTCAAATCATGACCCCGGGGCTAGGGGGGGCCAAAATGGCCACCAATTTTACATAGGAATATGTAGGAAAATCTTTAAAAAACTTCTTCTAAGAACCCTGGGAGGAGAGATGAAACTCATATGGAATATCCTCAGGTAGTGTAGATTTAAGTTTGTTCAAATCATGACCCCCGGGGCTAGGGTGGGGCCAAAATGGCCGACCCAAGTTTTACATAGGGATATATAGGGAAACCTTTTAAAATTTCTTTTCAAGTACTACAAAGCTATGATTTGTGATATTTATATGGAATCATCCTAGGTAGTGTAGTTTCTGTTTGTTAAAATGTGAATCCTGGAGGGGGTGGAGAAAATTAAAAGCCTGATGTGCTCAGGTGAGCGCTGTGGCCCCTGGGCCTCTTGTTTTAATTAATTTGTTTTCAAATTTTTCAAATCAATTAATGGTTTATCCATATTCTATACAATTTATACTTCGTTTTTTAAGCATGACTTTGGAACAAACGTTAGAACCCTTTTGCGTTCCGTACTTCTAAGCATCAACCAAAGATCAAATTTTTAAAGAAACATCATGTTTTTGAAGAACATTATTTTTAAGTTTTCACAAAAATAGAAGGCCAAGTATAACGAATATAATTTCATTTTTTCATATTTTATACCCTTTAAAAACATACATAAATTTAAACTTAAAACAGTTCGCAAAAAAGGGACGCTTTACACGTGGATTTCAGCCTCTTTTATCGCACGCAGATGATTGTCTTAAATTTTAGCCAAAATTTATTTTTTGAGAAATTACGTTCAATGCAGCTTTCTGCTGGATTTTCAATATGCACGAGATTTTTTTTTTCATAATAAAAAAAATATACCCGTTTATGGTAATGTTTTTTTCTCCTGCTAGAGAGGGATAATCGCGATATAGCGAGATGATCTGCTAAAAAAGGGGTGTGTTCCCAACCTGCTCAATAGAAGTAACTGTATCACAAAAATTGCATATTTCATGGTTCCTGCCCCCCGAGGTCTGGGGGGGGGCAAAAACCACTAAAATTAGTTCATTCTTTAAAAATTTTATCTTTACTCCTGAACATCAAGCAGTCAAACTGTTGGTATGTTTGTAATCAACATTGAGTCCTCTATAAAATTTTTAAATTCATACCCCCGGTAGGGGGTTTTAGTGCTAGGGCGGGGCTATATAGATTATTAGTGAAAATGCATAAATTCTTTGAAATTCTTCTGTTCTGTTTGTGGGGGCATTATTAAATAAAAGTGTAGCTTTTTTGAATAAGACTGCCTCTTCTATGGCCCCTGGGTACGGGGTTTATGCTGGTGGGGTAAAGGTTATATGGTGAAAATGCATTATTTCTTTGAAATTCTAACTAACCAAGTGCATAGTTGAGTTCAAAATGCATGCCGCTTCCAAAAATTTTGTTTCATGGTCCCAGGGTAAGGGGTTTTAGTGCTAGGGGACTAAAAGATTATATAAGAAAAAATAAATTATTTCTTTGAAAATTTTTCTCTGCTTCTGGGTTTTAAATAAACTAACCAAGTACATATAGTATGTTAATAAGGCTGCCTCTTCCAAAATTTAATTTTCATGGCCCATGGGTTTGGGGTTCGGTGTTAGGGTGGGGCTTTATTGATTATGTGTGAAAATGCAAAAACTCTTTAAAAAGTTTTTTTTATCGGGGTATTTAACCAATGAACTATGTACAATTTATGGGGATGAAGGATTCTTTTGATTTTTGTAAATTTTCAGGGCCCCTGTGTTAGGGCGGGGTTAATTTTTATATAGTGAAAATGCATGAATTCTTTAAAGATCTTTTCCTTTGTTCCTGGGTAATTTCTAATGACCTTAGTATACTAATGTATATTTATGACAAAGAAGCTCTTTTTCCAAAAATGGTTAATTTCCTGGCCCATAGACAGGGTAAAGGGGGGGGGGGTACATAGTCTAAAAAAAAAATTTAATGCTTTGAAATCTGCCTTTGGAATTAATATATATCAATAAACAGCACGATGAAAAAAAATTTATCAAATTCCTAAAATTTTGAAAATGTTGCCCCAGGGTCAGTGTTTCCTGTGTAATGAGGTGACAACTTTTAAAGTGGAAATGCATTTTTTCTTTGTTACTCTGATCACCTCTGGGTATTAATTAACCAAAGTAAACATGCTGATCCATGTATAATTATGATAAGCAATGGTGCCTCTTTCAAAACTTTAATTTCATGGAATCTGGTTTTAAAAAATGAATCAAAATTTAATTGTCGGAAAGTTGTTGCATGATACGCTCGTGACCTATAAGGCCCAGGGGCCTCTTGTTATTTTACACATCAATATAAAATTTTTATTATCCTTGTCTTTTTGGATATTGAAAATAATTTAGCAAAATTATAATTATTTGTTTATTATAGTGTAATTGTGCAAATAAAGTTTTTTATATACATTATTATTGAAATTGACACTTAAGTTTGCATTCTCCCATAGGATCTATATTTCATTTGGTACATACACAGACATAAAGTTCTTAATTGTTTTATGGACCTAAAGATTTTTAATTTTAGTTTTAGCAAATAACTTGAGTTTATTTTTAATTGACTTTAAGCCTGTATCATCCATTTAATTTTTCCTTTTTAAAAAATTTTGCAATGAATTATTGAAATAATTTGATATTCCAAAAATGGGGGTATACATGTTCAAAAGTTGACTGTTTTGTTAAAATTCTCGGTAACCAGAATAAAGTATATTGTTTTTATTAATATTTTTTTTTTAAAAAAGGCATCTAAACAGTTAAGTTTGAAAAAAAAAGAAAGATATTTTGATGTTTTTTAAAGACATGTCATTGGGAAATTTTCAAAATCAATTTGTTAATGCTTTGCAATAAAATTTTAAAATTCTTTTGGCAAATGAATAGTTTTGATTTTCAACGTTTTAACATTAATTTGATGTGATTTGGTACATAACTACATACAATATTATATCAAACTTTTTATGTGTTCAATTTTTCAATTTTGGCTGTTAACCTTTAGAGGTATATGCTTCGAGACATATTGTTTAAAAATTACCTCAAAAATATGTCTTTTATGGGCGTTTTCGTTAGTTTAAAATTTATTAAAGGTATTCAAATTAAAAGAAAATATCAGTTTGACAGAAAATTCTAAAGACACCTATGATCTTAAACTGAAGATTAAATGTGGTTTATAAAGTGAGTAAAAATGCTTGATTGCAGGGAAGTGGTATATGAATGATTTTGTTAAAAAATAAGTTGTGCTTTAAAATGATTGACTGGGGGGAAGGGGTTAAAACCTGTCAAAAAATTGTATAGTGTTGACCATTTCTTGGTGTCATAATTATTTAAAGGTGCAATATACATATTTACATACATACATGTACATGTATTAAACTTTAAATGTATTTACATTTTTTTTAAGGATTCATTTTACTATAACTATTTTTAAAGTGATCAAAGTACTTCGTAAACTTGAAATCAGTTTACAATTCAATGCAGATTTTTTACCTGTTTTTTTATTATATTTTTTCAGTCAAAAAAGCCATATAAAAAAAAGATGTTTTGAGAAACACTATCCCCCTGGCGGCAACAAAGTTTAGTGTTAAAATATGGGAATTTAGAAAAAAATGAAAAACCGAAATAGGAAAGTCGCGAGGTTACGCCTTTGTAAACCTCATTTTTCTTAATTGCTTAATTTTATTTTTTTCATTGGTTTTATTGGCCAAACAAATTAAGAAAAAGTTTACAATGATGAATTTTTTAAACCCGAACTCTTTCTTGCCTGTTGTAAAAACAATGAAAACAGATAGGCCTATTCTAGTCCGTTTTAGCTAAATTATGATTCAAGAAACTTTAATAATAAAAAATGAATGAATGAATTAATGAATGAAAAGGAGATAAACAGGACTGACAGACGGGAATAAAATGTTTATGTCACTGTCGGATCACGAGTGTGAATTTTTGAAATCGCTGATCATGCTGTCATTTTCTCGACATTCCATATCATCAGTTGGTATCGTTGTGATGGGGAAAAAGAAACCCCCAACTCTTCCTTTTCAGCATCAAATTCATATATTTACATCCTACAGATCCCATATTCTCCCTAAATCTTTGAATAACCAGAGCAAATCGAGGACGTCGTCATCTTAAACTTTGTTACGTCAACATGGCCATATGGTCAAGAACGAATTAGTTTGGAAATAGGCGTATTTACGATATTTGTTTTTTCAACATTCAATAGTTTTTAAAAGTTTAATTATTGTTTTTTTGACAAATAAAGTTTTTTTATCTATATTCATCTTGTATACGTTTCTTTGCAGTAAAGATTCCTACGCCGTACAAAATAACGGATTGTATGGCGGCCTCAAAGAGAAATAATTTTAATGTTTAAAAAAAAATTCGTAATTAAATTTAAGAATTAAACGTTCTTTTTTAAATTTTCGATTTAAATCTCCTTTTTACCACAAATTTACATAAAAGTGCTTCCATTTTTTTGTTTGTGAGTAAAAAGGCCAAACACATCAAAAATTTGAAAAAAGAACTTTAATCCAAATTTTAAAAAAAACTACTTACATATTTTTTTTGGCAGAGGTTGATTCCTGAATTTTAATTGGAAAACAAAGCAGCTCTACAGGCTAAAGAGAAACGACTGAGGACAAAAGGTATTAATCAAAATAATATAATCTACTAATTGTATTTTCCACTTCCCTATGTTGGACTGTAGGTTGCTATCTGTACCTTTGCCATTTCATGTATGATTCCTGGTTTCAGACCAGATTCTAATGGGGAAAAATGTGTGCAACAGGTTATCATGCCTGCTTTGTTTATTTTTTGTGAATACAATATGAGGAAATGTATTTTTTTTTCAAATATTTGAAATGGCATTTTGTATTATGAACAAAAATCATTAAAATACAAATATTTAAGTGTACATAATATTTGGGACGCCTAAGCTCTTAACAAGGCAAAATCACAGCAGCCATTCTCCAGAAATGGTTCCAAATACGTAAAACTGGTGTCGCTATATTCAATCAAAACATTTTTCCACTTTATGTATACATCTAATATAAAAAAATAAAAAAATATATCTACAAAAAAAATGAAAATTTTGGTACCAAATACTATGCATTTAAAGTGTTTAAGCATGTCCAAATTTCCTATGAAAAACGTTGTTTAATTTTTTACCATGTCGCAAGTACATATTCCAATTTTAATGTATTAATGGGGATATCCTTGTATAAATATTTAAACTTATTAATTATTATTATTTTTTATTTTTAAACTAAAAAATTTATAGATGGTAGATTCGCTATAGGATGTAATTTTTGTACAATTATTTCGCTATTTTTTAGCAAACAAACCAAAAATTTAGTTTTAATTTTTTTTTATATTGCTGTTTACTGAAAAAATCAAAATATGTGCTTATTTTCTAATTCAAAATACATTAAGCAATCAATTACTTTATAATAAATAACATGTATTTTTTTTTTCCCCAAATATTTTCATTTAAATTTTTTAAAGCATAAAGTCCTAGAAAATTTTCACACGCTACATCCGTAACTTGTATGGTCATTATTTTTTTAGACCCCAAAACTTATATGTGTGAAATTTTTTTTTTAATATCTCTGCATAAGTGTTTTATGGATTTGGTGTTATATTCAAAATACCTAAATATAAGATATTATTCCTAGTTTGCCTTCAAATTCAAATGAAAACTAATACATTCTTGTCTTTTTTGGTTAAAAAAAGGGATTTGGTAAAACAAGGGTATTTTCCTAAAATATATGCCTTGAAGTTTAATTTTTGGAATTTTTACACAAAAAAATTGGTCTTCGGTAAAATATCAAAAAAATCTTGAGATTTTATTTTTAGTGTATCGCCCTATGATTAGTGGTATATATTTACTTCTGACTTCCATAACATGATTTTAAGTACTGTCTTCAAAAAAAATTTTTCAAAAATGAGAAAACATCCGTAGTAAAATTTCATATTAATGTCCGAGAATGGTTATAGTAAAATATTTTTAAAAATTTTAAGACAAAAATCAAAGTTTATTTTTCAACATTGGCTATCCTGTAAATGGAACCATTTCTGGAGAATGGCTGACAGAATTCTTTGAAAGAGACCATGGAGAATAAGAAATAAAAAGCAGCAGAGATCTCAGGGTCCAAAAATGGTGGACAAGTTTATAGGGAGTTTCCCAGCTGCCGATAACGGTAAAAAGTTACCTAAAGGCCTACCCTCCCACTAGGGGGCTAAAGTCAGGCACAAACCCCGACTAGCCGTGACAACGACTAATAAAAAATCTAAAAAGAATGTACTCAAAGAAAACCCGAGGAAACAATTGTATCTAGTGGAAAGGTGTGTATACTACATATACTTAAGGATGTAGTCTTAGAAATTTCATCAATAATTTAAAGCAAAACCTTAATGGATAAAGTCTAACTTTTGTTTCTTATTTTTCAGAAAATCACCTAATAACAATGACCTCTATAATTAAAATCACATTAAAACAATAGGGAATTGAGTCCAGTTGTGCAAAATTTAATTTAATTACAGATGCTTCTTTTTCAAATTTTAAAAAGATTTTTCGTAATAAGACTCTAAACCTAAACCCCTCAGAAACGAACCGTACCGTTCCGTGCACAAAGCGAACCGTACCGTTCACAAAGCGTCCGTAACTTCACAAACGTACCGAACCGTACCGTGCAATGGTGTAGTAGCACGGTTTAGGGTCTGTAAAATGAAGAAAACAGTCTATGGTTTACAGTGAAAAACCTCAGTTTAAATAGTCAGAGACGTTTGATCTTAGAAAGAAAAGTTGCTATCAGTATTCATTTGCACTGTACATGCCTTCTCTTAATTCCAGGTCAAGACTGAAAAACCTATAAGAAAAGGAAAATGGATGGTGTTGATGACTTTGATGTGTTGGTGAATAAATACAAGAAAAACTTGTTAATCAAATCCCAGAAATCAAAATGGTTTGATCGGTTATGGCAGTTTAAAAAAACTGTAAATAAGAGGCCCATGGGCCACATCTTCACCTGAACATTGTGGCTAGGAAAAAGTTGAAATTGGTTTATTATTGAAAAGTTTAAATCCGACAGTGGAGTTTTATGAAGAGACTTACTTTTACATTCGACAGCTGGCTTTTACATTTTAGCAATTGGAGTTTGTCTCTGTTATAATTGTAAAAGTCAGTCGTCGATTGTAAAAGTAAGTCTCTTCATAAAACTCCAGTAGTCCTATGACCAATCATAGCTTTTTTATTCTTGAGAAGATGATTTTTTTTAAAGAATTTTCATATATATGTCTAGTATGTACAAAACGTTGATAGGCCATTGTGCCCGGCCCTACTCCTGGGGGTCATGATTTGAACAAACTTGAATCTACACTACCTGGGGATGCTTCCATATAAATATGAGCAATGGCTTTGCTATTCTTGAAAAAGATTTTAAAGGTACTTGGATATATATTTGAAGTTAATATTTTCTGTTTTTTTCTCTATAATATTATGAAGTATATATTTTTATAGCACTTCACAAAAAAATTACTTAAAGTCTTATTTCATTTAAAAGTTATTAAAACTTTAATTTTTTGGCGGTTTTGATCACACATCCTTACACTTTCACAAATTTTAATTTTACTCTTAATGCTTAGGAAAAGTGGCTATTTTGTTGTGTATGAATGCAAAATATTGATACTATGATCCAGAAAATTCAGAGTAGACATGTTCGAAAGCAAAACAAACACATAATATATTCTCAGTCCGTGCAGTTGTGGTGAGCAGACCTTGACAGTTGAACGCACCCGGTGAAATCTAAACATAAATAAAAACAGAGCTCGTGCCTTGTTTACAAAAACTGTGTACATAACACGAGTGTGATCGATTTGCACACACGACCTAGCTCGGAATGATGATACTTGTAAGGTGTTTTGTTTTCTAACATTTCTATTCTGAATAAAATTATTTTTTTGGATTAAAGTTTTAATATTTCTCATTAATACACAACAAGATTGCCACTTTTCTGAAGGATTAGTGAAAGTGCAAGGATGTGTCAATCAAACCCGCCAAAAAATTTGAATTTTTAATAACTTTTAAATGAAATAAGATTTTTAATTAATTTTTGTGTGAAATGCTATTAAAATATATGATTCGTTATATTATGGAGAAAATATTAACTTCAAATCTGTCCAAGTACCTTTAAAAGAATTTCCTATATATTTCTATGTGAAACTTTGATCTGCCATTGTAACCTCTCCCTACCCCTGGGTCATGATTTGAACAAACTTGAATCATCACTACCTGAGGATGCTTCCATATAAATATAATCAATTCCGGCTTTGTTATATTTGAGAAGATTTTTGAAGAATTTTCCAATATATTTCTATGTAAAACTTTGATCGGCCATTGTGGCCCCGCTCTACCCGCTCTTTACATACAGACGGACAGCTAGACAGATGTACGCCGGAAAAAATGTGATCAGAAAAGCTCACTTGAGCCTTCGGCTCAGGTGAGCGCAATAGAAAGAGAGAAGAAGTAAAATGTTTACAGCAAAATTTGATGAAATAAATAAGCTTTTTAATAAATAAAAATTCTTGTTAATTTGCATTGTCACAATAATTTTTTTTATTATTAAGAGTCAAATGATGAATATTTAAGTTATTTAGATGCTACTAATTACTGCAGTAAATTAATGAGTGATTTCATATTCAATTTAAAATCTCTGGAAAAAATACATAATGAATCATTTACAAACCAAAATTTGGAAGAACAAAAATATATGCTGGAGATACTTATTTTGATGCTTCTTTAGTGGCAGACATTAAGTTGCAGACGTTAAAGTCTCACTTGAAAACTGGTAGAGTATGCCGTTTTCTTCTTGCTTAACCACTTCTGTGCCACGGGGCCGATTTTGGGCCGATCACACAGTTGCGTAGAGTGCCACGGGGCCGATTTTGGGCCGATTTTATTGAAATGAATTGTGACTGTGTATTTCTTTTACTTCTATTCAACGTAAATAATTATTGAACTTTTACATCTTTTTATTGCATAACATTAAAGTTTTTATGGCTTATTTGTAGAATATCATAAACATTTCAGGCAAATATATGGATAAACAAAGTGAATTTCATACCAGCGATGACGCCATGAATTTTTGAAATAAATGAGTTGTAACTTATATTATTATTACTATTGAATATGCTCAATGAACACGATTTCATTTTTAAAAATGTATATTTTCATACTATTATAAATTCAGTATATTGAGATAATAATCGTCCATTTAACAGCAACGGTAAGAATCAACGTCATTTTACGTACATGACGTCATAATAACAAGTACGTGCAAGCCAAACCTTGAGGAAACGTTCCGAGTTTACAAATTACCACTAACTATTGAGGCATTTAGATTTATTGACTGATTGTTTAATTCCGTGATTACATATTGTCAAGTTTATTTATTTTATTTTATGAACAAATTAGAATTTATTTTCCTGTTTCGTTTTGTTTCCTGTGTTCGATGTATTTTTTGTAAATTTCCTAAATGCAGATTTTACATGCTGCTACTCAACTAAAAGCACCTGATAATTAAACATATTGAATAGATATTGAAAAGAAAACCAAAGCTAATCAGTTTAAATGTTTTTTTTTAATTGTATTCCTAAATTTTAATTTCAATCAATATTTCTTTTTTATTTGTTCCGTATTAACTTTCTTTATTACATACCGGTTACGGTATAACTTTCAATATTTCATATTTTTTTTTAACAAAACACATGAATTCAATGTACATGTATTACAGTGAAAGGGGTAATCATGATCAGTTTGATATGACCATTTTCCTTCCAGAATTTTAATGGAAAATAAATGACTCAATTTTATTGAAATTTCTAATGAGAAAAAACACATGTATGGCAAATTAACGTGACAATCGATTTTCGAGAAAAAAAAAATGTTTTTTTATTTTAATTTATTTTGTTTAAATGCTATTGATCTTTCTATTTTTATTGTGTAGGATATATCCTAAATATATTCCTTACACTAGTGTGTCAATTTGAACAGGAGTACAGATTTTTTAGATTTTTGCTTGGGAAGTAAAAATTGCGTCTCCCTCTGATGATGACTATACAAAATCAAGTTTACGTGAACAAAAATACAAAATGTTGTCATATATTATTCTGATTTGTCCCTTTGAATTAATGCTAATCATGTATCAGGTAAATGATATCTTCGGGACTAGGTAAATATAAAACAATTATTGAAAATCTATATCAAACTTGCCTAAAACGCAAAATGGGGTGGAGAGAGAGAGAGAGAGAGAGAGAGAGAGAGAGAGAGAGAGAGAGAGAGAGAGAGAGAGAGAGAGAGAGATGAAAAACAAGAAGTAAAAACAATATATTTAAGGTGATTATTTTTGATAATTTTCACTATTGTTTCCGGCTTCAAGAAGAAAGTAAAAACGGCAAGGGGTCAGCCGTCTTTCAGTTTAAAAAATGTAAACTAAATACATGTATTATATGATAGCAAATTACTATTTTTTTTTTAAATGGGTGAAACTCGATCCATCCCCACCCCAACCCCCATCCGTTAGAGAACGTATATATGTACGTGCTACGAAATATACGATTTTTTAAAATACATGTATCGACCTTTTCCTTACTTACTCGTGTGAGTTCCATTTACATTATGGAATATGTACATGACTACATGTTTGTAGTTGTACTTTTGAAAACATTAAATTCACAGTAAATTAAACAAATTATCAATTAGTGCGTAAATCAATTTGAAAAAGAAGGAATCGACTGTGCAGCCCTGTACGTGTTGGAGATAACCTTATCTTCAGACAACACATTTTTTTTTAAATCTCTCTTTCTTTAAATAAAAAAAATTGTCTCAGATCATGCGCTGAAACAGGATCTTCCTCTGTAAAAATTATACATAACGCAGGTGCGATTTACGTCATTGATACAACATAAACCCGCAATTTTTAATAACGTCACAACCATTGTAACGTCATTTACGTGTGACGTTACGTTTTTTGGCAATTCAAAAATTTACGTTGGCAGCGAATATTATCTATGTAATTTAGTCATGAAATAATAAAATGTTATATAATAAACGAAATGATTATTGATTAAAATTTCAACCATCATGAAAAATATTATTTCATTTTCATGCCATAAACTATACTAATATAATTATAAAACTAGTGAAATATCACAAGCATTGGTAAGGTTGATATTTTTACCCATAATGTTTAAAAATCAGGTTGACTATAATTTAACAAACGGTAGATGTAAATGATTAACATCTATTTCTTAATTCTAACTTGTCTCATTTATGAATAAACTAATTATAGAGGAATGCGTTATACTACTTGAGTATTATAATAATATAATACTAATGGTTATACTAATCAAGAGAAGAAAATATAAATTTTGAAATATAAGTTTTGTTCCACTTTTATGCAGTAATTTACATTCACATTTTGGTTTTTCAAAAACAATTTACAGTACCATTAAGGTTAGACAGCTTAAAAAGTAATACAAAATGTTCTGAATTGATACGATAATATTATTATACCCATCAGCTAAACTTATAAAAAGTATATTTTCAATGACTTATATTAAGAATCCAGAGAACGTGGTGACAGGAGCATCACCCTTAGTATGATAACCAGTTCCAGTGTAATACTAGTATTTGACCCATACGCTATCTCCCTTTTGAAGTTTTAATACCACCAGGTTCGGCCATCAAAATGATCATTACTCCCTTCATATGCTATTGTTGTAACTTTAGCGGCGCCATTAAGTACTAAATATGTGTATATATAAAATACATGGTTACTGTCTTGAAATATAAGCGATATTTTGGCAAGGGTAAGAAAACGTGATAGAGGGCGAGGCTTGCCGAGCCCTCTTACGTTTTCGACCCGAGCCCAAATATCGCTTATATTTCAAGACAGTTATCGTGTATTTTGTTTATCCTGCAACATATTCTTTATATTTGAAAGTCCAAAACTAGCTATTTTCGACAGATTTAGGCACATCTCTGCAGTTGAAACTATGACGCCATGGCGTAAACATTGCAATATACGTGACGTCACAATGCTTTTAGAACGTCGGAATACATGCACGAGGCTTTATCCTGCCTCTGATAAAAATCGTGAAATTTCATTGGCCGAGAGCAATACCGCATGAAACGATGTTATGCTGCCTACCCACCTTACATTGCTAATGTGCCCCCTCCACGTGACCTACCCACCATATATTAAAATTTTACCAACCACACATCATCAATATACTGCTTTCACGTGACCCGCATGGAGCTTCATAACTGACGTCACAATGCGTCTGTCGACAACGTACAATGGATGTGGAACGTCTTGCTTGGAGGTACAGTGAAAGCGGTTTATTGATACTATCAATATTTAATCTTTTAGTGAACCATCGGCAGGAAAAATTCGTTATGTAGACACTTAAGAGGGGTAATACATAAATATGTGGGGTCCTTGAAAAAATGCATATTGGGCTCGGCTTACGCCTCGCCCAATATGGATTTTTTCAAGGACTCCACATATTTCCGTATTACCCCTCTAAGTGTCTACATAACTAATATTATTAGGGCAGTGACCGGATAAAGCTTTGGTTTATTAGATTTAGTTTACTCAGTTCTGCTTCCAAAAAGAATACTCTGTTCTGAAGCAATCGTTTTTCTTCACCAAGAACAGTAAGATTTTGCTTTAGAACTGGTATAACGTTAGTTTGTTTCCTTATATATCCCATCTCAGCTGTTAGGTTTAGAACCATTTGCTTGATTTCCGCCACATCAGCACTGTGTCCACCTGCCCCATGGATTGGGTTGCTTTCATTAGAATCTCCAGGCATTAACAATGCAGTACATTCTCTAGTGATAAACAAAAGAAGTAAAATAATAATGTAAAAAGGATTTTCAGCTCGCATTTTGAAACCTTTACGTGGTCTTGTATTTCTTTACAGCAGTATGTTGCACCTCTCCTGATTTCCTGTGTATTCTTTGTTTCATCTAGCGAATTCGATTATATATATACTCCTCTTACAATCCAAGGTAAAAAGATAAGAATGTATAAAATCTGGATATCATATATTATAAATCTGTGATGTGGCTTTTTATATAACATTTGTTCTCTAAGAAATGCACGTTTAATATGTACACAAGATTAAGATCTTTGTTCAACAAAGAAACTTAAAAGGACATATTTTGGTGTCTATCAAGTAAAATCTTAATAAAAAAAGAACAAACAAGATATAAATGATTTGTTGCTACATTTCGTGGAAATAATGAAAAATTGCTGAACAGGGGAATGAATTATGAATTGAATAGTTTCTACACTTGACACTGAATAAACATCTATATCTATAGATCAAAGAAAAGCAAAATCCTTATAAAGTAGGCCTGTTGTACAAGGATAGGTATAACACGTGTTTGATTAAATTACTTAATGTTTTTAGATACGTAATCACGTAAAATCACCAGTCCGTTTTGGCCTTTAATGTTTGATTTTCGTAGAAAATCTACATAAATCTTAGCTAGAAAATCTTGACTACACTGTTTCGCAGAAAATCAGTTATGCTGATTAATAGTTTTGCATAATGGTGGTTTCCTAAAAAAAAGTTTTTTTTGGACATCAAGGAATTCCTGGTTGTGCAACATACCCAACCCATCTTTATTTTACTCCTCTTTAGGTCATATGCAGGTAGCGACAATTTAAAACCTGTGTTTCACTTTTGTTTGAGACCTGCTTAGAAAAAAATACAAGAATTTCGTTTCTATAAAAATTATATTGATTACACAAACATTGAATTGCTACAATAAATTTATTATCTCTCTTATAATTTCATGAACCTTTTCCCTGAATAGGTGCGCTCAAGCGCATATTTAAGCTGTTGACTAGATATCTATTTTTATATTTCGATATAATTTAATTTTAGTTGTAACACGTCATTTGATTGGTTAAAAGATTTAATTTATATTGTACTACATAACTTGGCTACGTCACAATTAGCTACGAGAAAAACGTTTATACTCCGCTTGACGTTAATTTTAAAATTTGCTCAGTTGACAATGACAATTATTTGACAATGACAATGATGTAACTGGTCTAGAGAAATTATCTTAAATTATTGATATGAAAAAAATATTTGCAAAAGTGATAGATAATGTAATGGGCGGGTACAATTCGACCCGGACATGGGGAAAACATCTGATTGAAATTGCAGATCGAAATTCATTTTCAATCCACCTGCGCTGTTTTCAAAGCAAAAAGTGAATAAATGATCCAAAAATCAAGTAATTTCAACTCCGAAATACATATTGTTTGAAGTTCACATTAATATGAATTTTAGCTTATGATTTTAAAAACGTGAATGATCATAGAAGACAAAGATTATATTTTTCAGGAGATATTTGATTCTAGAAGGGAGGGGGGTAAAAAATTGTCGAGTCAGGTTATGAGAGTACATGAGTTATATACGTATTCTCACTGAAAACTTGGACAACTTTATCTAAAAATCGTCCAGCCCCCCCCCCCCCCCTCTTCAACACAAAGATAAAAATTATGCATATATTTACCAAACAGAAATGAAATATTTGTCCCTAGAATATTAATTTATTTAAAACACCGGACCAAAAAATTCAAACTGTACCAAATTAAAATTATTTGTCTTCTGGGTCAATCAGTAATAATATCATGCTGCAAATTTTGAATTTACTAGGGGGAGGTAAATGCAAAATTTACAACATGATAGTTATCATGTTGTAAATTTTGCATTTACCTCCCCCTAGTAAATTCAAAAATTAAAACATGATAAATAAATAAAAATTTACATGTTAAGAAAAAAAATGAAATAGAATTATAATTTAGATTTTGTGATTATATTTAATAAAGTAGATTTCTTGATTAAAAAGGTTTTGAATTTACTAGGGGGGGGGGGGGTAAATGCAAACATGATACAAGTTCTATTTACTGTAAAAGAAAGATATATATACCTTTAATATTGACAAATGCTACATATTGCCAAACAATTATTATGTCATTTATAAATCCCATTTTAAGGCGGCTCACAGAATTAAACATTGAAGTGTGTCCACAAGTGTTTATAGATAATGGGTAATTCTGTTGAGCAGTATCGTGCCGCTATTGGGGTTTTTCACATCCAGTGTCATAGCATACTGATAAGGTCAGCTATAAGAATCTTTAAAACTGCAAATCTTTTTAAAAATTTACTGTTTGTATTTGGTGTTTTAAGCAACAATACAGGTGTCTGGCATTTTGGTCCCTCAACATTAATTTTTTTGCACAGTTATTTATGTTTTTCATACTTTTACGTTCAGGTGATATTGAAACAAATCCAGGTCCAAATGTTGAAAATTCTCTTGATATTTTACATCTCAATATCAGAAGTATAAGAAATAAGATTGATTCCCTTATGTACTTAGTACATGATTTTGATATATTGTGTTTTAGTGAAACGCATTTGGACCCAAGTATAACAGATGAAAGCTTATTTATACAAGGTTTTAGGAGTATTTTTAGAAAAGATAGAAACTCCCATGGTGGGGGTGTAATGATTTTTGTCTCCAATTTTATTAAGGCAAGTCGTAGAATAGATTTAGAACCAATTGATACAGAAATATTATGGATAGAAATACCCCAATCAAAGGGAAACCTTCTTATAGGCTGTATTTATCGCCCACCACATACTAGTAGTACATTCTGGCAAAAGTTCTCTTGGTCTATTGAAAAAGCCAGTGATATCTCAAATAATATTGTAATACTTGGTGACCTTAATGTTGATTTCTTAAAACTAAATACATCGCATGAAGTAAATACAATTTTGGAAAGCTGCAGATTAACAAACATTATACTTGAACCAACAAGAATCACTTTTAACACAGGCACTCTCATAGATCCTATAATTATCAGTGAAAATATACATTTACATGATTCTGGCACCTTAAATGTTGCTCATACACTTAGTGATCATAGGGCTACTTACATATATATTCATCAGAACAATAGCATTAATATGGCATACAAACGCAAAGTGTGGGATTACAAGCATGCAGATATAGAACTCCTAAATACACTCATACTACAACGTGACTGGAATAGAATTATTGATGACACAGAAAACATGGAATCTGCTACAAAAAACTTCACAGAAGAGTTTAATTCTATAATTCACCAATGCATACCCGAAAAAACAATAACCATAAGACCAAACGATAAACCATGGATTGATTCTCTTTTAAAGAAAACTATTCGTGATCGCAATAGACTTAGGAAAAAGCACAAAAAACTAAAAGAGAATCTGATCGCAACAATTATCGCAAAATACGAAATAAGGTTAATAACATGAAAAAACATGCCATAACTAATTATTACGATTACATTGATTCTCATCTAAAAGATGCTAATAAGAATAATCAAAAATTGTACTGGAAATTATTGAAAGACTTTTTTCACACTAAATCGACGAGTGAAATACCACCAATTCAGTATATAAATGACACTAACACAGATAAATTTGCAATACTAGACTCTGACAAGATTGAACTTTTAAATAAGTATTTTACATCTATCACTTTTCTAGACGACAGTGACCATGAACTTCCAAATATAGAAATTAGATGTAGTGATAAATTTCCAGAAATACAAATTCAAGAATATGAGATTACAGATATAATATCAGTAATTCCTGTCAATAAAGCAGTGGGTCCAGATTGCATCAGTCACAAAATGTTAAAATCCTGTAAAAATACTTGACATATGCTATTGCTTGCAATAGCGGACTTTCTAGTTATTATTATTATTCTTTTTTCTTCTTATTTCTTCTCCGGTACTTTTTTGTCCGCGAGTGTTCTCAGATATATATCAAAACCATTGTGTATTTTATTTAATAAATCATTATTACTAAAAACATTTCCTGAATGCTGGAAATTGGCATATGTTCTTCCACTATTTAAAAAGGATGACCCCTCTATAGCTTAAAATTATAGACCTGTCTCTTTGTTGAGTTGTGTAAGTAAAATATTTGAAAGAATTATTTTCAAACATGTGTACAATTACCTACATTCAAAAAATCTTTTTTTTTTTATAAATATCAGTCAGGTTTTTTACCTGGGCACTCTACTGTATATCAACTTTTAGAAATATACCATTCTATTGTGAAAAGTATTGATGAAGGTAAATTCTGCTGTATGGTGTTCTGTGATTTATCCAAGGCATTTGATAGAGTATGGCATAAGGCTTAATTCATAAACTTCAAATGTACGGAATTAATGGTAAAATGCTAAAATGGTTTGAAAGTTATTTAAGCAATAGAACACAAGTCAAGTACAGAAATTTGCTTTCTTCCATTGGTTATGTAAAAGCTGGAGTCCCTCAGGGATCTGTACTTGGACCACTCTTATTTTTGATATATGTAAATGACGTTGCTCAAAATATGATATCTGTTTGTAGATTATATGCTGATGATAATTCTTTACAACAATGTTCAGATAATGTTAATCATATTGAACAAAATCTTAATCATGATCTTAAAGTATTACATGAATGGTCGAAAAAATGGCTGTTGAAATTCAACCCACAGAAAACAAAAGCTGTACTTTTTCATTTGAAAGTTGTGCAACAATTTCCAAATCTAATTTTTGATAACTGTCAAATAGAATATGTCACACAACATACACATATTGGGATACTTCTGTCTTCAAATTTGGGATGGTCTGATCATATTGATATCATTGTAAAGAAGGCTTACAAAAAACTTGGTTTACTGAAAAAACTAAAATTTAATGTGTCAAGGGATATTTTGTCCCAGATGTATATTTCTTTTATCAGACCACAACTGGAATATGCAGTTGAAGTTTGGTCGGGGTGTACAAAGGCAGACATAGAAAAGCTTGGGAAAGTTCTATGATTTGCTGCTAGAATTGTAACAGGTCTTACATGTACACTTATTGCTTCTAAAAATTCACTTTATCTGGAAACTGGATGGGAACCATTGGAAAACAGAAGAAATCGAACAAATCTAGTAACAATGTACAAAATATACAACAATTTAGTACCTAGTTATATTCAAAATATAGTACCTGATATTAGAGGCAACATTTCACAATACTCTACTAGAAATTCCTCCAATTATTCCTTGCCAAAATGCAGATTAGAATTATTCAATAAATCCTTTATTCCAGATACTGTTAGAAAATGGAATGCAATTAAAATTAACATAAAGGAGGCAACTTCTATAAAAAGTTTTAAAAAATGCTTGTCAAGCAATATTGTAAAACCTCCAAAGTATTTTTCTTTTGGTAAGAGATTTTGGAATATTATTCACACAAGGTTAAGACATAATTGTATTTTAAATTCTGACCTATTTCGCTGTAATCTAATTGACAGTCCGAATTGCTCATGTGGACAAATAGAGGATTCCTATCATTTGTTTTTTGTTTGTAGAAAATATGCAACAGCAAGATATTCTCTAATGAATAATTTATTATCATTCAATAATTTGTACATTATAGATGTCCATTTGATGTTATGGGGTGTTGATTCATTCTCTGATCAACAAAATGTAGAAATTTTTAAAGTTATTCATACCTTTTAAAAGAGTGTGGTCGATTCTCTGAAAAATTTTAATTTCTTGTATATATAGTATTGTGTTCTGGTATCAATTTTAATTTTATTCTTAATACTTAGGAAAAGTGGCAATCTTGTTTCAATAACTTTAAGATGAAATAAATTAATTTCAAATCTGTGTCCATGTATCTTTAAAGATATTTAAGGTATTGATATTGAGAAGATATTTCTTCTCAAAAAGATTGAATTAGTATTTCAGTGAAAATTGGTGGTATTAATAAAAAAAAAAATAACAATTAAAGTCTATAAAAATTCATAACATCAAAATGATTTGATTTCAAAAAAAGATTTTTATAAAAATCTTCATAAAAATAGCTAAATCTAACATTGTACTTATGGTAAAATAATGCAAAATGAAAGTACTGCATTGTAATACTAGTACGTTGACGTAGCATCGTTTTTAAAAGGAGGGGGTAACCAAAGAAAAAATTTCAATCTAGCTGAAAAAAAGATTTTAAAAACTTAGCAAGCCAAAACAAAAAGGAAATTTAAATGATATAACCCAAACTCGAAAATCTCGTGTGTGTGAGTGTGTGTGTCTGTGTGTGTATGGGGGGGGGGGTAGGTTCAACTTCTTTCAGTGCCAATTTTTTTCCTAATATACATGTACTACATAACCCTTTTTTGACCTCACTCTTAAAATTGGGAATTGTTTCTACGTACCTGTCATATGATATGCCACTGTAATGTAAAGTTATCATAATAGATTCTTGTAATATATAAAGAACTGGGGAAAACCAACTTATGTTACAAGAACAACAAAAACTGACGAAACGGCCTTCAGGAGAATGAGATATTTTTCTACTTTTTATGTAAATTCTTTTATTTCATTTTAAATTTTTAAGATGAATTAACCCCCCAAAAAAGTAAAAAAAAAAATTAAGGGGGATCCGAGGTAGAACCACATCCATGTTGTATAGCCTGGGAACATAAACATAATGTGGCAAAGAGTTCTATACAAAAAAAATGTGTGGGGGAATTTCTGTGAATACAAATTATCTAGCATGTAAATAAGGGTTTTCATTTATTTAAAAATATAAACCGTACCTCAGTTTGTTGTTTGTAATCGCGATTCTACGAAAACATTTGCGTCCTTTTTTCAGTGGTTTTCGCATTTACAGCTGAGTACTAGATTTACCGCTTTTGCAGATGATAGTGCTGATTCAGTAATAAATACGCATACTTGTTAAAGTTTTTATATATTAATGAATTTTTTTTAACCTAGAAATTTGCCTGAGAAGTGTGAAGACTTTCCGTGCGCCGACAAAAAAGAAGTCGGCAAGAAAAAAAACGGGACCGTCGGGAGCCGGGAGTCGGGAAGACTAGATTTACCGCGTGCACGTTGGTTAAGTTTTTTTCGTTTGTCGTGTTTTTATGTACGTTTGTACTGCAAAGATGTTCGTTGGTTTTGCATTCATGTATGTTTGTTACGTACTTGTTCGTTGGTTTTGCTTTAATGTATATTTGTTCTGCGAAAAGGTCTGTTGATTATGCATTGTATATCATTTGTTAAGTTTTTATGGTCATTGGAATAAAATAATTGTTTGTTTTCTTATTATTGTAATTTTTGCCCTTTCCGCTGCCCATACTTTTGGCTTTAATTGTCAATAAAATATGTTTAATTCATATATACCTTTAGTATATTTAAGGAATGAATCTTACGACCGCGGAACATTAACTGCCAATCAAAACATTCAGTGATAGACAATGAAATGGGCGGGTACAATTCGACGCGGACGTGGGAAAAACATCGTATTGAAATTGCAGATCGAAATTCATTTTCAATCCATCGTACAATAGTTAAGAATACATATTACATATATATACTACTTGTTGGTCCGTTATTTATTCACTGAATTTGCAGCACTGTTAAAGGTACTTGGACACAGATTTGAAGTTATTATTTTCTCTATAATATTACGACTTATATATTTTAATAGCATTTCACACAAAAATTATTTAAAGATTTATTTCGTTTTAAAGGTATTGAAATTTCAAATTAATCGGCGGGTTTGATTGACATATCCTTGCACTCTCACAAATTCAATTTTATTCTTAATCCTTAGGAAAAGTGGCAATCTCGTTTTGTATAAATGAAAAATATTAATACTATAATCCAGAAAAATATAGAGTAGAAACGTTCGAAAGCAAAACAAACACACAATATATATCGTCAGTCCGTGCAGTTGTGTTAAGCAGACTGTGTCGATTAAACACACCAGGTGAATTTTAAATATAAACAATAACAGAACTCGAACCCTGTTTACAAAAACTGTGTACATAACACGAGTGTGCTCGATTTGCTAAACTCTGTACGCATCTCTTAGTTCGGAATGACGATACTTGTGAAGGTTTTTTGCTTTCTAACAGTTTTACTCTGAATAAAATTATTTTTCTTGATAAAACTTTTAATATTTCTCATTAAAACACATCAAAATTGCAACTTTTCCTACGGATTAAGAATAAAGTTAAAATTTGTGAAAGTGCAAGGATGTGTCAATCAACCCGCCCAAAAATTTTAAGTTTTAATAACTTTTAAATGAAATAAGATTTTTAATTTTTGTGTGAAATGATATTAAAATATATAATTCGTGATATTATACAGCCGTTCTATTATCACAGAACTTAAATACTTATAGAAATAGCATAGTATAACCTACTCTGTACTGTATGGAGTTTGGTCCCATCGATGGACAGGACTTCACGTGATGAATGCATAGTAGGTACACGGAATGTAGGTCAATAACAAATTACAATATCGGCAAACCCTAGTTGAAATCAAAATTTCAAACTATTAATTGTTTCTGCATACGTTGTACTTTCTGGAAAGTGCTGCTGCTTTGAATAGAATTCGCGTTTTAATAGTTAATAGTTATCACGCATTCTTTGTAAGCACCAAAAAATCTTGGAAACGACAGCTCTCGGATTTTGATGAAATTTTCACCATAGGTGTGTCTTGGTACAAAACTAGTAAATATGGTGTCGGAAGTTCCATACGTGCACTTGGTTGCCATGGAGACGGATCCATTGAATTCGGCCATTTTTGGCCCATTTTGACTAAATGAAAACATGAAAATTGAGGAAATGTAAATGAATATTTATCGGTATCTAATACACTCTAACAAAAATCAATGGATCATATGATAACATGACATTTTAAGGTACACAGGGCATATAATCGTTTATTCTAGAAATGTTCCTCCTGTAAGAAAAAGGTCATGCAAAATTACGTGGTTTCCAAAAATTTGAAAATTGGGGAAATTGGAATTTTTTGAGATCTTTGAGGCTAAATAAGAAAAATTGTCCACGGAAATTTCCCAAATCTTATATGTGTTATTATACTTGGGAATAAGTAGTGTCATTTCATGAAAAAGCATAAGTGGGCTTTTGCTCCTATTTTTAGTAACATGTATCTATAAATAGATATATTTTAGAAAAATGTGAAAAATCAAATGTAGGCTAAGTTTTAATTTTCATTAATGCATAATTAGAAAGTATTTTGTAAAATTTGAAATTTTAATGACAAGAGCTGGACACCACTAGCTGGTTTGGACAACGGTTGAGGGGAATTCCCATTTCTATTTTTAGTAACAGGTAGCTAAATATAGATATGTCTCTGAATATTAGGAAAAATGGCATTTTTGTTCTAATTGGAAGCTTCATATAAAAATACCTAACAAATATAAAGCTTTCTACAATTAGCTTTCAGAATGTACATGTGTTTGTTCAAAAATTGCTTCAATATTGAGGATGGACTCTTGTTTCATTTTATGGCAACAATGGTCTAAAAAATAGATTATTCGAATAATTGAGAAAATGTAGATTATTGCGCCTTTTTTAGGCACTTTATAGATGCCATTGCTGCTTAATTAGGAAGTGTATTATAAAATTTGAGATGTTAATGACAAAAGCTGGACACCATTAGGCGGTGTGGACAATGCATATGGTTGAGGGGGTTTCCCAATTCTATTTTCAGTATCAAATGGCGAAATATAGATTTGTCTCTAAATATTAGGAAAAAATGGCAGTTTTTTGCTAATTTGAATCCTCCTAGAAAATGTCTTAAACATAAAGCTTTCTACAATATGCCTTCGAAATGAAGACTTGTTTGTACAGGAATTGCTACAATATTTAAGACTGATCCTTTTTTTATACCAACAATGGTCTAAAAAGATTCCTAGAATAATCAAGAAAATATGGGTTATTGTACCTTTTTCAGGCAATGTTGGAAAGAAAAATCAATGTTATACCGTTAGTCTGGAAATTTTTGCTGTAGATAAATTTTTAGCAAATTTGCGAGTTCATTGCATTCGCAAAAATATTTTTCTTAAAAATAAATTACAAATAAGAAAATGTTAACAAAGCAGTGGTTATTCAAAAAATTTTGATACGTGAAAATTAATAAGCACCATTTTGACCTGAATTCGCAAAATAATATCGACGTAAAAATTTCCAGATTTACAGTAGACGTTGTGTGACTGACAAATAAGTCCAATCTATTTAGTGAAATGCACACTATCTGAACGTGGGACTCTCTTTTCTATTTATAGCACATCCACTTATATGTAGCAACTTCTCAGCAGAAGAAGAAAAATGACAAAGGATTAAAGGAGCTTCATTGATAACATATTTACGAAATATACTGCTGTATTCAACATGTTCAATATGTCATGAGTATAATAAAGTTTTCCTAGTAAAATAATCATGTGACTGATAAGTATAAACTATATGTAATATCGGTACTTACCGTTAACTAACAAGCATAAAAACAATGATGATATTCAGTTCTACTTATATTTGAAACAAGCTAATTCAGAGAATTCGTGTCCCCCGCTTAGGGAAAAAGTCGGCTCCCCCTCACTGAATTTGTAGAATTATTAAATGTATACATGTATACTGAAGCAAATAAAATACATGTATGTCAATATGCATATAAAGATTTGATTGCTTATTCTTTATTATGTGTATAGAAGATTTTTTTATATGGAATATTTATCACACTGTAATGATGATTTTATAACCTCATAAATTTTTCATTTCACATGCTGAATACTATCATTTAGTAAAAAAAAAAAAGAAGGTATTTAAAAAAATAAAAGAAAGGATCGACCGAGAATCGATCACGGGACCTCTCACATTTGAAGCGATAGACATAACCACTACACCACGGTGTCGCTTTACAAGATGTGAAGTATATGCAGAACTGAAGTCACATACATGTATATATTCATGTTTTCATGTTCGGTATTCTCAAAATTTTACACAATCCATGGTGTTTGATTTATTTAGCCTTTATTAAACAGTTCTAATAGATGTAATAAGAACATAAAGTCCGCTGAGAACCTGTTTTATACGCAATAACTCTCCTCATGCCCCTGCGCTAAAAATAGCGACAAGTAATACTATAAATACTAATAAAACAAACGGGGCGGGGCACTTTGAGAGGGGCGAGAGACGTCCTAGGGAGTTTTGGTATAAAATTACATTGCATAAGCTCAAAATCTTCTTGAAATATCGCCCGGAAATGATAGTGTTACACACAGACAGAATGTATAAATTTACGACCTTGAACTTTGACCTTTTGTCCTCAAAATCAATAGGGTCTTCACTAGGCAACAGGGAGTTGTTATGTAAAATTTCATTGCAATAGCTCAAATGGTTCTAGAGATATCGTGTGGAAACGAAAGTGTTTTAACAGACAGAATTTGCATATTTATGACCTTGACCTTTGACCTTTTGACCTCAAAATCAATAGGGGGTCTTTTTTAGTGCATAGGGAGTTGCTATGCTAAATTCCATTGCAAAAGCTCAAAGGGTTCTCGAGATATCGTGTGGAAACGAAAGCGTTACAGACAGACAGAAAGACGGACGGACGGACAAACCCAAATTAATATCCCCCACTTTTCAAGCGGGGGACAATATGCGAAATCAATGAGGACTTCCAGTTCTATTTATAGAAACAAAGAACAAGGTACAGTATCAATACAAAATATTTAAAGCTGTATGTTTTTCTAATATATGAAAGTGATATAGGAAATCAAAATTCACTCTTTCTGAATCATAAGAATTCCCTGCAGTAAAAATACACAAATCGTTTTTCTTATATGACCTCCTAAATGCTAATTGTGACGTCATTAACTTGTGTATTTTCCCGTATTTTCTTAAAAAGTTGCAGAAGACATCAATTTTCAGTGGAATATTTTCTTTCAGAAGACATACTCTGCCACTCTCGCCCAGAGAGATTTTTAGATAACCGATATGTAATTTTTCATAGCCGTTTACATAATCCAAAAATTAAAGAGGGTGACGGTGGCTTAAGGAAAAAAAGCACAGAAATTATTCATTTTTAGGCTTTTCTGCATTAAACTTAAAAGTGTACCAAATTAATGACGTAATCCACCCTGAACGACCCCCCCCCCCCCCGTACATCTACTCAATGATTGTTAAAGCGAATTTTTAAGAACATTGAATTTTTAGGGCATAATAAAGCTCAAACCGTACCTTCTTTTAAAATAGACCAGAGGGCATCAACAGTCATGAGAGTAACCCTTTAACAGATCAGTGAAATGGCATTTTAACAAGGTCTTGTTGTTAGAGATTAGATTCCCTGGTTTCTCCTGTTGTTTAAAGAGAAAATCCCTATGTTTGGTACATGTATTAACAAAAATCCTTAGATACTCTGTGACAATTTTGACAAAAAATGACAAAAGGTTCTTGAAATATGGTGACTATCAAAAAAAAAAAAATGCAGACCACAGAAACTGCTATATAGAATACCCTCTTTGAGTCTTCGTCTAAAAAAATTAAAAGTCTTTGGACAAAATAAACTTGTAGATGAAAATACAGGTACATTGTCAAAGACTAGAGTTAGGACAATCAGGAATTATTTTACAGAACAATTGAAATTTTTTTAAAGTTTTCTATAAATGGCCTAAATATCTATATTTCGCCACGTGATACTAAAAATAATTATAGGAAACCCTCTCAACTTTTGTCCACACTAGCTAGTTGTGGCCAGCTACTGTCATTAACATCTCAAATTTTACAATATACTTCCTAATTACGCAGGTATGACATCTAAAAAGTGCCAGAAAAAGTGCAATAATGTACATTTTCTCGATTATTCCAGGAGTCTATTTTTAGACCATTGTTGCTTTAAAAAGAAACAAGAGTTCATCCTCAATATTATAGCAATTATTGTACAAACAAGTGTTCATTCTGTTGGCATATTGTAGAAAGCATTATATTCATAAAGACATTTTGTACGAAGATTCAAATTAGCTTAAACCTGCAATTTTCCCTAATATTAAGAGTATTTCATATCTATATTACGCCACGTGATACTAAAAATAGAAATGGGAAACCCCCTCAACCATTGTCCACACCTGCTAAATGTTGTCATTAACATCTAAAATTTTACAATATACTTCCTAAGTAATCAGCAATGACATCTATAAAGTGCTTAAAAAGGTGCAGTAATCTACATTTTCTCCGTTATTCGAATAATCTATTTTTAGACCATTATTGATATGAAATGAAACAAGAGTTCGTCCTCAATATTGTGGAAATTATTGTACAAACACATGACTCTGAAAACATATTGTAGAAAGCTTTATATTTGTTAAAACTTTTAATATGAAGCTTATAATTAGAACAAAAATGCCATTTTTCCTAATATTGAGAGACATATCTATACTTCGCCACCTGATACTAAAAATAGAAAAAGAGGAATTTCCCTCAACAATTATCCAAACCAGCTAGTGGTATCCAGGTCTTGTCATTAACATCTAAAATTTTACAAAATATTTACTAAGTAAAGGAGAAATTTAAAACTGTCCATTCTGTAAATAAGAGAAAGAACTGTTGAGGCCCAAAGGGCCGAAACAGTTTTTTCTCTCACAGAATGGACAGTTTGAGGACTTTATCCTACTTAAAACATTTTCTCTATTGTTAACTTAATATACTGTCCCAGGTGATGGTGATGCATTTGCTATGAGTACGTAACACACTTGATTATCCAGAAAGTGAGGGGAGAAAACAATAGTGTATTGTTTAACTTAATGGACAGTGCCAGGTAAATTTAGATTTAAAAGATAGTTCCCTTGATTTCTGACCACTTCCCATGTAAAGCTTCATGAGTAAAGATGTCCTTATAGGATGAAGAAAATAATACATATGATATTTCTCCAAAATATTTCTACAAAAATCTCTGTAGGAATACAAATTCTGAAGCTGGTATCCAAATTTTGACAAACAGTATTGCAAATCTTTGTGAAAATCAGGATTTAAGGGACAATATACGAAACAATCTCTGAGAGCAACAGCGGCAACCCACTTGTATGAAGCTGAGATTAAGGAACAACTCATAACAGAAAAATGGGCCACAAATCTATTACAGTTTGATATACAATTGAGCCAACAATGAATAACAGCAGAAAATGAAATAATTCATGGAAATATGGGAGATTCAGATGATGGCAAGTGTATTACAAAGATGAAAATTTGTGATCCCTTGTCCCAAAAATGATTCTGCGGTGCATCTTAAGTGAGATTATCATTTCATCGGGAAATACACCTTTCTCTTTCAAAATTTAAATTGCTGTTGGATATGTATTTCTAAACATTCATGGAATGGATTTAACACGTCCAGCATTCATTTACAAATGTTGTGAAGAGGATAAGACGTTTGTTTATTAATAAACTAAGAAACTTCTGGATGTGCATGTTCTAAAATTATTATGCGCGGGAATTACAAGTGTGTCATTTATTTCATTTGATTTTTTCATTTCCAAAGACGATATATTGTTGATCATTTCATATATAAAATAAAATATTTGATATTTATGCATAATTGTGTATTAAATTAAAAAAAATATTTGCCTGTTTTCATTACTAATAAAGTTCAGAAAATATTTAGCATTTCATGGATTGCCTTTAGCATAGTACATTTGGATATTTAAAACCTATACATTAAGTTACCTGTAATTGTACATTAAGTTGACAAAAAACTGTCGATTAAGTTAAGAATTGAGAGTTTTGTCAACTTAATGTACAGTTAAAGGTGACTTAATGTACAGCTTTTAAATATCCAAATCTATTATGCTATATAATGTACTAAAAACACAAAGGATTACATAACAAAAATGTTTTAATTATGCAGCAACTACATCTATAATTGCCTGAAAGGGTGCAATAATCTACATTTTCTCAAATTATTCGAGTAATCTATTTTTAGACCATTGTTGCCATAAAATGATACAAGAGTCCATCCTCAATATTGTGGCAATTATTGTACAAACACATGTACATTCTGAAAGCATATTATAGAAAGCTTTATATTTGTTAGGACTTTTTATATGAAGCTTCCAATTAGAACAAAAATGCCATTTTTCCTAATATTCAGAGACATCTCTATATTTAGCCACCTGATACTAAAAATAGAAATGGGAATTCCCCTCATCAATTATCCATACCTGCTAGTGGTATCCAGATCCTGTTATTTACATCTAAAATTTTACAAAATATTTCCTAATTATGCAGCAACTACATCTAAAAATTGCCTTAAAAGGTGCAATAATCTACATTTTCTTAATTATTCGAGTAATCTATTTTTAGACCATTGTTGCCATTAAATGAAACAAGAGTCCATCCTCAATATTGAAGCAATTTTTGAACAAACTCATGTGCATTCTGAAAGCATATTGTAGAAAGTTTTATATTTGTTAGGACTTTTTATATGAAGCTTCCAATTCGAACAAAAATGCCATTTTTCCTAATATTCAGAGACATATCTATATATAGCCACCTGTTACTAAAAATAGAAATTGGAATTCCCCTCAACCGTTGTCCATACCAGCTAGTGGTGTCCAGCTCTTGTCATTAGAATCTCAATTTTTACAACATACGTTTTAATTATGCAGTAATGACAATAAAAACTTTGCCAAAATTTGATTTTTCACATTTTTCTAAAATATATCTATTTATAGATACATGTTACTAAAAATAGGAGCAAAAGCCCACTTATGTTTTTTCCTGAAATGACACTACTTATTCCCCAGTATAATAAACCACGTAAGATTTGGGAAATTTCCGCGGACAATTTTTCTTATTTAGCCTAAAAGATTTCAAAAAATTCCAATTTCCCCATTTTTCAAATTTTTAGAAACCATGTCAGATTGCATGACCTTTTTCTTACAGGAAGAATATTTCTAGAATAAACGATTATATGCCCTGTGTACTTTAAAATGTCATGTTATCATATGATCCATTGATTTTTGTTAGAGTGTATTAGATACCGATAAATATTCATTTACATTTCCTCAATTTTCATGTTTTCATTTAGTCAAAATGGGCCAAAAATGGCCGAATTCAATGGATCCGTCTCCATGGCAACCAAGTGCACGTATGGAACTTCCGACACCATATTTACTAGTTTTGTACCAAGACACACCTATGGTGAAAATTTCATCAAAATCCGAGAGATGTCGTTTCCAAGCCCTATTTTCGTTGGTGCTTACAGAGAATGCGTGTTATAATTTCAAGTAAATAGGCTGATGTCGAAATATGTTTGACTTTTACCAAATATATTGTGTACTTATGAAGTCATGCTCTCGATTTAAAGAAAGCAGCAGCACTTTTCAAGTCAAGGAACATATCCTTTATTTATATTCAACAAGATTTATTTAGTGTATGCCCTTGCGAAAAAGCGATTTAATGAGGCATCTCGATGTAGAATATAAATAACTTGAACATTAAAACACGACATAATTATTTAGTAACATTCTCCCGATAGTTGATGAATAATCGCACTTAAAAAAGGATATAATTTGTATTATTAGCCTATTAAAAACCTGTAAATAATACTCTGTTTTATAATAAAACGCATTTTTCATTGCTAAAAAATTCCCAAATTTGCCTCTCACAGTACATGAAATACGTGATTTTTACCAAAATGACGTCATGATTGACAAGTTCATCGAGATCAGTGATTTGTTTAAAACCAGCTGTATGAGATTTAACAAACGACTTTTGTTAATGCATTGGTAAGTTTTATTCTTGTTAACTATGCTAATACAGTTTATAGTTGCAAATTATTTCATTTTCGGGTAATATGATGAATGCATAAAAGTCAAATTTTTGTGTGACGTCACAGTAAACTTTTCCCGTAGGAAATTATGCCCCGCCCCCTTTCTAGCTTTAGCAGTGCTGCGTTGACGAGGGATTTTCCAGTTCATGACAAGGGGCATACGGCGGGTGTGACCGGTCGGCAGAGTATGCTCACTCCTCAATAGTACCTGATCCCATCTCTGATGTTTAGCAGGTCCGCGTTTGCTCTGCTCCTGTTTTGTTTTGTTTTATGTACTTTTGATCTTGAATACTGTTCATTATCTCCATATGTTCCATGTATATAGAACTGATTTAGAATTTTATATACGCGTGTCCATGCAGTGAAGTTAATTAAATATACTGACTATTGAAAGGAGAGGAGCTAACAAGGCGTTTAGAATACCCATAGCTTCAGATATATAAAAATCATATTCAATTTGTGAAAAGAATTTAGAGTAAATTTTTCATTATTGAAATTAAGATAAACAAAACCTTTCTGAGAAAAATTTTCTAGAAAAAAAAAATTATTCCAGACCTGTTATTAGGTCTTTCCACCTTTCTGTGGAAAGACCTCTTGAAATGCTTCTGTTTTTTATTAGGTCTTGCCACCTTTCTGTGGAAAGACCTCTTGAAATGCTTCTGTTTTTTATTTTATTTCTCACCTTATGTTTTGACACCGTAAAACTTATCGAAAAACATTTTAGTTCATGATACTGGATATTTAAAGTTATTCCGAAAAATGACCCCGCATGTTTTAACTTAGACCCCTTATGCAGTTATTGCCCCTTTCACCGTAAAGCTTGTTATCGCTACTTCTCTGAAACCGTAAATCGTAGAGATGCAGAACCTTCACTAACGTCTTCAACTAATTTAGGAGACTTTTCAATCTATTCTTCTTTGACCCCTTTAATGAGTAACTGCCCCTGAAAGTTTATAAATTTTACAAAAAATTAAAAGTTTTCAAAAAGAAAAGTCGTAGATACATGAATCCAACTGCATAACATTCAATGACTTTTTGCCTTCAAATTCATTTCAAGGTCAAAGGTCAAGGTCATTCCAAATATGAGAAATAAATTTCTCTTAATAGCTCTTATGTCCTTAAACATATACGATCTATCTTATGTCTTTAATATGTACTTTTGAAACTCTTTAGAAAATATAAATCTTGGCCCCTAAGATTGACCATTTTAAAAGTAGTTGCCCCTTGTGCTAAAAACCCTTGTTATCGCTACTCCTCTGAAACCGTAAACCGCAAAGGTATGAAACCTTCACCAATGGCTTTGCCTAATTATGGGGACTCTTCAATCTATTCATTGCAAAAGCATTCGGTGACCCCTTCAATGAGTTATTGCCCCTGAAACTTTTTGAATATTACAAATAATTAAAAATTTTCGAAACGACAAGTTGTAGGGACATGGGACCAACTGCATAAGATTCATTGACCTTTGACCTTCAAATTCATGTAAAGGTCAAAGGTCAAGGTCATTCCAAAAATGGAAAATTTAGCTCTTTTTATATCTCTTTTGTCTTTTAACATATACTTAATGTCTATGCATCATTAATATGTACTCTTAAAACTGTTTCAAAGATTTCCTTCTTCTCCCCTAACATTAACACCTTTAAAAGTTATTTCCCCTTGTGCGAAAAACCTTGTTATCGCTACTCCTCCGAAACCGTGGACCGTATAGACACCAAACCTTCACTAATGTCTTAAGGGTCTTAAGACAAAACTTCACTATGTAAGTGCAAAAGGATCTGATGACCCCTTATATGAGTTATTGCCCTTTAACTTCTTTGTACTTCCTATTTAACCTTATAACTTGAAAACTATAAGTCGTAGAAGCATGGGGTCAATTGCATTGTGACCCTTGACCTTTGACCTTGAATATGTTTTCAAGGTCAAATGTCAAGGTCATTTCAATTTTTTTTTTATTTTTTAATTTTTGCTATCCTTTAAGACAATTTTGGTTTCTTATTCATGGAATTAAATTTTAAACCAAAATTGAAATTCAAAGAAGGTGATGATTAAGACCTCTTATTGTTCTTTGAACAATAAGTCTCCTAGTTATTTTATTTCTCACCTTATGTTTTGACACCGTAAGACTTATCGAAAAACTTTACAGTTCATGATACTGGATATTTAAAGTTATTCCGAAAAATCAACCCCATGTTTTAACTTAGACCCCTTATGCAGTTATTGCTCCTGTCACCATAAAGCTTGTTATCGCTACTCCTCCAAAACCGTAAATCGTAGAGATGCAGAACCTTCACTAACGTCTTCAACTTATTTAGGAGACTTTTCAATCTATTAATTGCAAAAGTTTTCTTTGACCCCTTCAATGAGTAACTGCCCCTGAAAGTTTATAAATTTTATAAAAAAAACTTAAAATTTTCAAAACGAGAAAGTTGTAGAGATATGAATCCAACTGCAGTAAGTTTTATTCCACCTTTGACCTTTAAATTCATTTCAAGGTTAAAGGTCAAGGTCATTCCATATATGAGGAATTAATTTCTTTTAATAGCTCTTACATCCTTAAACATATACAATTTATCTTCTGTCTGTGATATGCACTCTTATACTCTTTCAAAGATTTCATCTTGTCCCCTATGATTGACCCTTTTAAAAGTTATTGCCCCTTGTGCAAAAAACTTTGTTATCGCTACTCCTCGGGACACCATAGACCCTAGAGACACCAAATCTTCACTTATGTCTTAATTTTTCTCTCAGGCCTAACTTCATTGTATAAGTGCCAAAGGATCTGATGACCCCTTATATGAATTATTGCCCTTTAACGTCCTTGTACTTGTTATTAAACCTTATAACTTGAAAAGTATAAGTCATAGAGGCATGGTGTCAATTGCATTGTGACCCTTGACCTTTGACCTTGAAAATTTTTTAAAGGTCAAAGGTCAAGGTCATTTCAATTATTAAAAATTTTTTCATTTTTTTTTATTTTTCCTTTTAAGACAATTTTGTTTGCTTATTCATGGAATTTAATTTTAAGGAGTCAGATGAAACGAAATTAAACTTCAAAGTAGGTGGAAAGACCTCTTATTGTTCTTTGAACAATAAGTCTCCTAGTTCTTATTAGGTCTTTCCACCTTTCTGTGGAAAGACCTCTTGAAATGCTTCTGTTTATTATTATTATTATTATTATTTTTCCGCTATGGACTTTTGAACCGAAAGACTTATCGAAAAACTTTTTAGTTCATGATATTGGATATTAAAAGTTATTTCGAAAAACAACCCAACGTATATGACCTATGACCCCTTTCGGAGTTCTTGCCCCTTTTATGTAAAACCTTGTTATCGCTACTCCTTTGAAACCGTAAACCGTAGAAATATGAAACCTTCACTAAAGTCTTCGACTAATTGAAAGCGCTCTGGAATCTATTCATTGCGAAAGTCTTCGGTTAACCTTTCAATGAATTATTGCCCCTGAAACTTTTTGAATTTTAGAAATAATTAAAAATTTTCAAAACGAGAAGTGATAGAGACATGGGACCAACTGCATAAGATTCATTGACCTTTGGTCATGAAATTATTGCAAAGGTCAAAGGTCAAGGTCATTCCAAAATTGAGAAATTAAGCTCTTTTTATATCTTTTTTGTAGCTTAGCATATACAAACTGTCTTAGCATCATTAATATGTACTCTTAAAACTATTTAAAAGGTTAAATTCGTATTCCGTAAGATTGACCCCATTAAAAGTTATCGCCCTTTGTGCGAAAAACCTTGTTATCGCTACTACTTCAAAACCGTAAACTGTAGAAATATGAAACCTTCACTAAAGTCTTCGACTAATTGAGAGCACTCTGGAATCTATTCATTGTGAAAGTCTTCGATGACCCCTTCAATGAGTTATTGCCCCTGAAACTTTTTGAATTTTACAAATAATTAAAAATTTTCAAAACGAGAAGTCGTAGAGACATGGGACCAACTGCATAAGATTCATTGACCTTTGACCTTCTTATTCATGTAAAGGTCAAAGGTCAAGGTCATTCCAAAACTGAGAAATTTAGTTCTTTTTGTATATCTTTTGTTTTTCAACATATACTTAATGTCTATGCATCATTAATATGTACTCTTAAAACTGTTTCAAACATTTCATTCATTTTGTCCCTTAAGATTGACCCTATTAAAAGTTATTGCCCTTTGTGCAAAAACATTTTATTTGCTATTGCTCCAAAACCGTAAACCAAAAAGACATGAAAACTTCTCTAATGTCTGATGGGACTTTAGGCAAAACTTTTATGTTCAAGCGCAATAGGATCTGGTGACTCCTTGAATGAGTTACTGCCCTTTAATGCTTTTGTGCTTACTATTCAACCTTATAACTTTAAAACTATAAGTCATAGAGACATGAGGTTAATAACAATGTGACCCTTGACCTTTGACCTTGAATATGATTTGAAGGTCAAAGGTCAAATTCACCTGGAAAATTTTTAATTTTTATTTTTTTTCTTCTTTTAAGCCATTCCTGGTTTCTTTTTTATGAAATTTAATCTTAAAGAGATAAATTATCAATGAAATTGAAATTCAGAAGGTGGAAAGACCTCTTATTGTTCTTTGAACAATAAGTCTCCTAGTTTTACTTCCGCTGATTTTTTGTTTCGACATTTATCGAAAAGACTTTTAGTTCATCGTAAAGGTCATTAAAACTTAGGAACAAATTTGACCCAACGCATATGAACTATGACTGCTTTCAAAGTTATTGCCCCTTTCGCAAGAAATGCTTGTTATCGCTACTCCTCCGGAACTGTAAACCGTAGAGGTATGAAACCTTCACCAATGTCTTCCATTAACTGAGAGGACACTGGAATCTATTCATTGCGAAAGTATTTGGTGACCCCTTCAATGAGTTATAGCCCCTGAAACTTTTTGAATTTTACAAAAAATTAAAAATTTTCAAAACGAGGAGTTATAGAGACACGGGACCAACTGCATAAGATTCATTGACCTTTGACCATAAAATTCGTGTTAAGGTCAAAGGTCAAGGTCATTCCAAAAATGAGAAATTTAGCTCTTTTTATATCTCTTTTGTCTTTCAACATATACTTAATGTGTACGCATTATTTATATGTACTCTTAAAACTGTTTCAAAGATTTCATTCTTGTCCCCTAACATTAACCCTTTTAAAAGTTATTTCCCCTTGTGCGAAAAACCTATTTTTCTCCACTATTCCGAAGCTATAGACTGTAGAGTCACCAAACCTTCACTAATGTCTTAAGTGTCTTAAGGCCTAACTTCACTGTATGAGTGCGAAAGGATCTGATGACCCTTATATGAGTTATTGCCCTTTGGATTCTTTGTACTTATTATTAAACCTTATAACTTGAAAACTGTAAGTCGTAGAAGCATGGGGTCAATTGCATTATGACCCTTGACCTTGAATATTTTCTCAAGGTGAAAGGTCAAGGTCATTCATATTTTTTAAAATTTTATTTTTATGCTTTAAGAAAATTCTGGTTTCTTTTTCATGGAATTTAATTTTAAGGAGTCAGATATAAAACAAAATTTAAATTCAAAGAAGGTGGAAAGACCTCTTATTGTTATGTGAACAATAAGTCTCCTAGTTGTAAATGGTATTCGTAGGGTTCGAACCCAACATTGAGTATCACCACAGGCACTTGAGGGCTGGACCCCCCTTTTTTCCATATCACGTTTACTATTGAAAATGTCCATTGAAAGGTTAGTTGGACCCCCCCACTTCTTACCACAGTATAGTGATATCAAGGAAATGTAGTATTGTATCACTATGCCAAATAAAAAAATTGGCCACTACACCCCCCCCCCCCCCCCCCCAAACTCGAAATAGGATTTTCAAATTTGTTAAAAATCCCCCCTTCGTTTTGCTTTTCAACTTTTACAGGTAAGTAAAAATTTTTTCTTGCCCCGCCCCTTTAAAAAAGGTCGCACGTAGCATCGTTTTTACCCCCCCCCCTCGGCCACCTGTTGCTACGTGCCTGTTGTAGCAGAGATTTTACCACAATGATCAATAAGATGATTAATGACACGTTTTATTTATGTCTAACTTTGATTTAACTTTTCACAGACTTCACAGGGAAACCGCACGTTTTTTCATTTGAATTTATATACCAGAATCTTAACAATTAAAACAGTGCAGATTTTAAGAATTACAATTGATATACAATGGCTAAAAATTATTCCTTCCCCCAGCCTCTACTAAAATCTTCACCCCCAAGTGCCACACACTTAAATTGAAGTCTGTCCCTTTTATTTGAGATGGTATTCTTCGAAACATTAGAGGGTCTGGAGCAAAATCATATCTAAAAGTCCTTCACATAAATCAAATGATGCTGAGTAATATATAAGGCACCAATTTTCACAAAGAAACGGTCAAATTTGCGTTCCCGCATGCTCTTGCCAAATATTGCAGAAGTGTTCATGTATTTCTAGGACGAGTCCCGAGCTGGGAAACGAGTAACAGTAAGCTGGGATATCACTGTGTTCCGCCGTAATACTAAGTGAATTTAGGATTCACTGCATGTAAGAAAGCTAATCAGGTCAACGAACATTGAAAATTCCGCTTCGAATTCCTCACCCCCGGGTGGCACCATTCCGCACCCCCATATGTGGGGTTATGCACGGTGACCCCGTTAAAGAATTATATATTGGATCCGCGTCTGCATTTAGACATTTAGACAGAAATCTATATTTCACTTTTTATAATTATATGCTTTTATTCATGTCATCTAATCATTTCATTGTTAATCTCTTTTAGTTTCCACACCAACCCCTAGCTGCAATATTGTAGCCTTGTAGCCCTCTCCGATTTTTTTAATCTGATATTTTCGGATGAGGCAAAAAAAAAAATCGGAGAGTGCTACATTATTGCAGCTAGCCAACCCCCACCCACCCCACCCCACTCCGCCCGCATGGTGCAGTGGTTATCTAGAGCGTAGACCTGCTCTATAGAGTCGCGAATTAAGGAGCTGTAGGTCTTCCGTCGGAGCTGTGGACAGGGAGAAATGACCTTGGGTCAAGGTCATGCCACGTTCTAATGTTAAAGCAATCTTTTAAGGGTAGATCTCATTTTATTTATGTTTTACTATTAAAAAAGATAGTAAAGGAATGTTTGCAACCTTGACCTTGTTAAAATGACCTTACGTCACACCATGACACACGCTTGTGAAAAGCAAAGCCAATTTGTGTGCTACCGCATTGACGAATTCTTAAGCTATACTTTTTTCGATAGGCCTTGTCAAAGCTAATACGTATATACATGTGTAAATCTAGGTATGAAAGCGTTATCCTTTCTTTATCAAAAGTCATGGTCAATTTTAGGCAATGTTTAAATTTTGGAAAAGCCTGTTAAACTTCAAGGTCAAAGGGTCAAAAATCATAATGAATTTTCAAAGGCGTTGACACGGGTAATACATTACATGTTTATAAAATGAAAGCTTTCAATAGTTATGGTCAATTTAAAGTAATGTTATTTTTTAAGTAGGTCAAGCTCCAAGATCAATGTCACGGGGTTAAAAATCACAGTATATTTGAAAATCAAATGTCACAAGTAATGCACATGTGAAATATGAAAGTCCTAATTCAACTCATTCAATAGTTATTATCAAGTTTAAAGTTCTCGTGACAGATGGACACTGTCAGACTGGTTGACAAATAAGGTTTAATGTGCCCTAATAAAAAAAATACACGTTATTTGAACATGATAAATTGAGAAATACGAATAATAAAAAAATAGAAAATATTAGAAAAAATTGCGCTGAAGCTATATTCAATATCCGTGTTTTTCAACTGCTTGAATCTAAAAATATTATTTACCGTGTGACTCTAGCACATTCCTTAAATTTTTCTACAGTTAAACATTCCTTACAATCGTTTTTAATAGTACTAGTCCTTCTGAGCCTGAATTTGAGATAATGCTGTATGTGTAGCACTGTAGGTCTCTGGTGATCCATCTCAAATTTTTAAGAACAGCTAGCGAGCTACAGATCTGCAGCTAGACAATTGTCATAAAGTTAATTTTACAAATTCATTTGAAATGTAACAGAATTGAATTTTATGAAAAGAATTATTTCTAATGCTTATTTTTAACATATGCTAAAATTATTTACCTATCAAGTTAAGTTAAGACAGTAAAAAGGAATTTGTTACTAATCTAATTTATCTAAGGAATAAGTGTCAATCCTCAACCTCAAAGAGCGTTCTACTTGTATGATAATTGCGTATGTGTGATAAAACTGCCGTGGACTATCCCGGACGTGAACATTAGATGTATTGGACATTCCATATCAAGAAAATATAGCTTTACTCTGGACTATTCCGAGTTACCAAAATATTTGTGTGTATGTCCATGTGTGAGCGTTTCAACCTGTCTTTGTTTTATGTGACTTGACTTGATTTATTTTTCAAAATACAAACTTTAACTTTTTATTGCTTGACTTTCGTTTTATAAATCATTTGTGTTACTTTCACCAATTATATTCTATTAACTTTGTTAACGTTGAATTGCTAAAAACAATGGTGTAAAAATCTAGAATGAAAATAATGAATGTAACAAATAAAATTATTAATTGTCGGAAATGCAATGCAAAATTCGGGAAATCAAATGCAGCGAAAACTGGTACCCCCCCCCCAAAAAAAAAAACCTACACTGTAGTACATGTAGTACATGTACACACTTCGATGCTCGATTGTATACTCTAATCGGCACAAGTTTTAGAAATTAAAATTTTATGAATAAGAAAGTTTAGTGACGCGTACTTATCTTTGCCGACTTAAAAAAAAAATTATTTGACAACCTGCGAATTAAAAAAAAAAGATCGCGTATGATTATTGGTTAATATTATAATAGGTTATGGATTAATCATGGATTCCAACACCAGCCCTGGCCTGCCATTCTCGAGTCTGAAGGAAAGCATTGTATCATTTCAGGGGGGTTACGTATCGCTATGAGTGGAAATTTAATAATTTAATCTCTTTTAGTCTAATAAACACGAAAGAATTTAAAGGCTTGGAATATTTGTTTGAAATTACAGGAAGCAATTTTGAATTTGTAAGAAAAATTTCTAAATTTTCATTTTTTTTCTCGTATTCTTAAAGCTAATATATGTTGGGTGCTCTTCTGTGTAAAACAGCATGTACTTAGTTAATATCAAGTACATGCACATAAAATCGTGTCATTGTGATATTCTAGCTTTTTATTCGATGAAATAAAAGAAATTTATAATTTAATTTTCGATTTTCATGAGAATTGAAAACGTCACTTCCACTTACAATTTACTGTGTGCATTTCTCATGTTTGTTTGTAATTGCTATTATAAACAACATCGCAATTTTTCCTGAAATGATTTAAGCAACTAGAATAACTTGATATAGGCCCGTATACATGTAACGATTGCAATTACTTCAAAGTCGAGAGGGAAACGATGGCGCCTAAATATGTGTACCTTTCCAATAATAGAATCATCCGTTCAAATTAAAAACAATTAAGTTGCAGTTGTGATATCCCAATTCTTTAAATAACGAAACTATAATGTACTTCACAAGTGTAGAATTCAACATTAATTTATGTACATGTGCAATTACAATCACAATCAAAATTGGCAGAGTTATCGATAGGTCATCCTGCGTCACCTATCAATGTAACCGATGGACTCGTCCAGAGAAATCATCTGTACCTGAGTAAAATCGCAACGCCTTTTATTCATTCGTCAAAGAATAGAATCAGACATTTTATCTTTTAATACTCATACATGTTCAAGAAAACCTTTATATTTGTGTCTAGAAATATTCTTACGATTTACGCAAATATTATGTCAAATTCTTGATTTTAAACTGAGTAAATCGATGACTAGCATCGTTTTAGATAACTCTGGGACTCGCGTAAAAATCAAGGAGCGGTAATGTTGACCTCCAGAATGTATATAGGTCAATGCGCGATCGATAAACGGGTTGCACAATTGTAAACAAAAACAGTCAAAGTCCGAGGAAAATTCACGATGCATGAATTAAATGACAGTGAATTATTTTAAGCTTGATTTTTTTTTTTTTATAAATAATGCTTCATTGAGTATCAATCGAATGAAAGATAAGTATTTTTCCTATCTCCCGTCTTGTGATTTAAACTAAATACAAGGAGAAAGTTGTCTCTGAATAATCTGTATGACATCCAGCTAGAGAATACGTTAAAAACTTTATTTCAACAAAGTTTAACATTCAATTTAGTTAAGTATATTATTCTTATCCAGTTTATTTCAGTTGTAGTACGTGTTATTCGCGTACGCATAAAGAATTCTTCACTTGCTATATAAAATTAATCAGTTACCTGTACATGGATTATAAAGTTTGCTGCTCATTTAATAACACAAGATTCGAACAAATAACGTTTTCATGAGATCAATAAGATGTTAAAGACCCATTTCAAATCGATAACCATATCGAAATATTTACCGTTTTTGAGTTATAATGCAAAAACTTTCAAGCTCCCTTGACCCCTAATTTGAGGGCCAGCCCCTTTTTAATGATGTCAAATGATAGATCTTAAAATTATGCACAATATTTGTGAAACATGTCTCAAATTATTTTTAGTTTAAAAGATACACAAGGAAATATATGTAAAATTTGGCGCTTTTAGGCATTCTCATTTTTGACCCCTATCTAACACCGTTTTGAGCGCATAAATCGAAAAAGAAAAGCCGATGTGCACAACTTCAATTCTTTTAGTATTTAAATGCAGTAGACATTCTGCTCCAGCTTTTGTCATTTCTGAGCCTTTGTCTGGAAACGAACAGTACCAAATTTTCATTTAAAGGGAAGTAACTCGAAAGCGGAAGGGAATTTTTGAAATGTATGAAAACATTTTAATTGAGTTTTGTAACGTACAAAAACTCTGAAAATTTGAGCGAAATCCGTTAAGAAATGAGCGAGTTACGAGGTCTCAAAGTTGGCGTCTAGGAAAAAAAAAAGAATAATAGGAATAATCTTAACCATCAGAATCAGTAGAAGGTCTTCCGCCTGAGCGGAAGACCTTAATTAGTTATACATCAAAGAAGCAAAGTTGTTCAAAATATCAAGTTTTATCTAATGGGGTCGTCAAAATACGTCCGGCGACGTCACTTCCGGTCGCACCGGAAGTAGCCAGAAAATGCATATTTTTGCCGTTTTTGACAAGTTTTTGGGTAACATGTGTCACTAGAAGCTTAAATATTAATTTTCCGTCCGTCGTCGTCGCTTCCGGTCAAACCGGAAGTACCAAAGGATGGCTTAATTTTGCAATAATTAACATAAATTTGGAGAATTAACCCATTTTTGGACTTCAGTACTCATTTTTTTTAAATGAAAGTTACTTCCGGTCAAACAGGACGGAAGACCTACTCGTTTGCTTTGCAACGAGCTCGGCTCTAGTCTTTCTCACTACAATCTTTCTTCATACCTACTTTTAAATCTTTCTTACTACAATCTTTCATCATACCTACGTTTTAATCTTTCTCACTACAATCTTTCATCATACCTATACGTTTTAATCTTTCTTACTAGAACAATCTTTAATCAAACCTATGTTTTAATCTTTCTTACTACAATCTTTCATCATATCTACGTTTTAATCTGTCTTTCTACAATCTTTCATCATACCTACGTTTTAATCTTTCTCACTACAATCTTTCATCATACCTACGTTTTAATCTTTCTCTCGCCACTACAATCTTTCATCATACCTACGTTTTAATCTTTCTTACTACAATCTTTCATCATACCTATACGTTTTAATCTTTCTCTCACCACTACAATCTTTCATCATACCTACGTTTTAATCTTTCTCACTACAATCTTTCATCATACCTACATTTTAATCTGTCTTTCTACTATCTTTCATCATACCTATGTTTTAATCTTTCTTACTACAATCTTTCTTCAAACCTACGTTTTAATCTTTCTCTCGACACTACAATCTTTCATCATACCTACGTTTTAATCTTTCTCTCGACACTACAATCTTTCATCATACCTACGTTTTAATCTTTCTCTCGACACTACAATCTTTCATCATACCTACGTTTTAATCTTTCTCTCGACACTACAATCTTTCATCACCTACGTTTTAATCTGTCTTTCTACAATCTTCATCATACCTACGTTTTAATCTTTCTTTCTACAATCTTCATCATACCTACGTTTTAATCTTTCTTACTATAGTCTTTCATCATACCTACGTTTTAATCTTTCTTGCTACATCTTTAATCATACCTACGTTTTAATCTTTCTTACTACAATCTTTCGTCAAACCTACGTTTTAATCTGTCTTACTGTAATCTTTCATCATACCTACATTTTAATCTTTCTCACTACAATCTTTCATCATACCTACGTTTTAATCTTTCTTTCTACTATCTTTCATCATACCTACGTTTTAATTAAGGTCTTCCGTTTCCAACGGAAGACCTTCTACTGATTCTGTTGGTAAAGATTATTAGGGTCTTCCGTCTTCAGCGGAAGACCCTTCTATTATTCTTATGTTTCTTTTTCAATTTTCTTATTATTATTCTTTTTTTCTGCACAAATTTTGTGCAGACGATTTCTCAGAGATCTTTGGATCGATTTGCTTCAAATTTTTAGGGTTGGTGCGGAATTATCTGAAGTTAATTCCGGCTGAAGGATTTTTCGAAAATCGCTTCCGGTCAAGAGTTATCGCCCTTTTCTTAAAATTCAGACGACCTCCTTGTCTGTGATAGAACTCAATAACGGCTTAAGCTAGAGCGCTGAAATTTTCAATGATAATAGAGGACATGTTGCCATGTTGCACCTGGGTCAGGATATTTTCCAGAAGTGTCTAGTATGGAAGCTACATAGGGGTCAAAATTTAGGACACGAATCATGACTGATTTTTTAAGACATTTTGCATCATATCTTTCAAAGTATAATTATTTTGTTAAAACATACTGAACAAAATTTGTGCAGAATGACAAGATCTTTAAAATGATATCAAGAAAAAAGTGCTGACTCATCACATTAAGGGCCAAAAGGGGCTTAAAGTCTTTTTTCGATAACTCTTTAACAGTCAATATTTTGTTATACATTACTGAAGCAAAAATGTTTATCTCAACATTTTAGAACTATATATTATAATTCTAATGTCGTATAATACATGATTAGGGGCCAAAAGGGGCCAGAATGCTAAATCTTTGATGCTTTATATCTCGAAAATGAGAAATATTTTGACAAGTAATGTTGAACAAAAGATGTTCAAAATCAAGTTCTGAACAATATGCAACCTTTCATTTTTCGCTAAACGTCCCCATTAGGGAGTTGAAGGGTTGGCCCCTAAATATTTCTTTTGCAAATAACTCGAAAACGAAAGAGAATCTCTGAATAGTTGTTGAACAAAAAGTGTTCAAAATCTTAAGGGCTTCAAGACGAAATCAAGAAAAAGGGGCTTGGCACTCAAATTAGGGGCCAAAAGGGGCTTAAAGTCTTCTTTCGATAACTCTTTAACAGTCAATATTTTGTTATACATTACTGAAGCAAAAATGTTTATTTCAACAATCTACCACTGTATATTATGATTTTAATGTCGTATAATACATGATTAGGGGCCAAAAGGGGCCAGAATGCTAAATCTTTGACGCTGTATATCTCGAAAATGAGAAATATTTTGACAAGTAATATTGAACAAAAGATGTTCAAAATCATGTTCTGAACAATATGCAACCTTTCATTTTTCGCTAAAAGTCCCCATTAGGGAGTTGAAGGGTTGGCCCCTAAATATTTCTTTTGCAAATAACTCGAAAACGAAAAAGAATCTCTGAGTAGTTGTTGAACAAAAAGTGTTTAAAATCATAAGAGCTTTAAGTCGAAATCAAGAAAAAGGGGCTGGGCACTCAAATTAGGGGCCAAGAGGGGCCAAAAGTCTTCAATCGATAACCCTTTATCTTTAAATATTTTGTAATACATTACTGAAGCAAAGATGTTTATCTCAACCATTTACAACTATATATTTTGATTTTTATTTCGTATGGTACATAATTAGGGGCCACAAGGGCCGGAATGCTAAATCTTTGACACATCATATCTCGAAAGTGAGAAATATTTTGATAAGTAATATTGAACAAAAGATGTTCAAAATCATGTTCTATACAATATGAAGCCTTTCATTTTTCACTAAACGTCCCCATTAGGGAGTTGAAGGGTTGGCCCCTAAATATTTCTTATGCTAATAACTCGAAAATGAAAAAGAATCTCTGAACACTTGTTGAACAAAAAGTGTTAAAAAGCATGAGATCTTCAAGATGATTTGAAGAAAAAAAGGGCTGGTCCCTAACATAAAGGGCCAAGAGGGGCCAGAATTTGAATTTATGACAATTCAACGTTCAATATTTAAAAAATACCATTACGGCAGCACAATCGTTTTTCTTAAGAAAATTATCATTGTAAAAAAATCTCAATCAAAATCTTATCTTATCTCATCAGGAATCGAACGGAAGACCCACTCGTTGTTCACAACGAGATCTCATCTAGTTATTCTTTTTTTTCTTCTGCTTCCTAGACCGCAACTTTGAGGCCTCATATCTCACTCATTTCTCAACGGATTTCGCTCAAATTTTCAGAGGTTATAGACGTTAATAAACTCTATCAGAATGCTGTCTAAAATTTCAAAAAGCCACTTCCGGTTTTGAGTTATTTCCCTTTAAAGGAAAATTTATAGGCTTTCGTTTCCAGACAAAGGCTCAGAGACGGCTAAAGCTGGAGCAGAAATTCTACTGATTTTAGATAACAGAAGGATTGAAGTTGTGCACATCGGTTTTTGTTTTTCGATTTCTTTATTCAAAATGGCGCTATATAGGGGTCAAAAATTAGAACGCTTAAAAGAACCAAAAATTACTCATATTTTTCTTTTTATCTTCTAAATTGAATATATTTTGTTAAAATATATAGAACATAATTTGTGCAGAATTAGAAGATCTTTCAAATGATATGTCGAAAAAAGGGCTGACCCCTAAATTAGGGGATCTAAAGGGGCCAAAAGTTTTTTCCAGATATCTCAAAAAGTATTGAGAATTAGTTATACATCAAAGAAGCAAAGTTGTTCAAAATATCAAGTTTTATCTAATGGGGTCGTCAAAATACGTCCGGCGACGTCACTTCCGGTCGCACCGGAAGTAGCCAGAAAATGCATATTTTTGCCGTTTTTGACAAGTTTTTGGGTAACATGTGTCACTGTTACCTGTACATGGATTACATATCGAAATATTTACCGTTTTTGAGTTATAATGCAAAAACTTTCAAGCTCCCTTAATTGACCCCTAATTTGAGGGACCAGCCCCTTTTTAATGATGTCAAATGATAGATCTTAAAATTATGCACAATATTTGTGAAACGTCTTAACAAATTATTTTTAGTTTAAAAGATACACAAGGAAATATATGTAAAATTTGGCGCTTTTAGGCATTCTCATTTTTGACCCCTATCTAACACCGTTTTGAGCGCAGAAATCGAAAAAGAAAAATCGATGTGCACAACTTCAATTCTTTTAGTATTTAAATGCAGTAGACATTCTGCTCCAGCTTTTGTCGTTTCTGAGCCTTTGTCTGGAAACGAACAGTACCAAATTTTCCTTTAAAGGGAAATAACTCGAAAGCGGAAGGGAATTTTTGAAATGTATGAAAACATTTTAATTGAGTTTTGTAACGTCCAAAAACTCTGAAAATTTGAGCGAAATCCGTTAAGAAATGAGCGAGTTACGAGGTCTCAAAGTTGGCGTCTAGGGAAAAAAAAAAGAATAATAGGAATAATCTTAACCATCAGAATCAGTAGAAGGTCTTCCGCCTGAGCGGAAGACCTTAATAAATAAATAAATAAAAGATGAAATATTCACACGTGCTCGTCTTTCCAGTCATTCCCATATAATTCATACAAATGAAAAAACGCGATGTCGCCAATGCATTTCAAAGCTATGGTTACTGATATTCAAAATATTCCTGGACCCTTTATATTAACATATTTTGCCACACAAAAAACATAACCTGTTATATTTTTTGATATCTCCAAGTATTTACATAAAAGGAAGCCCGGAATCGTGTAAAAGGCGATGTCGCCATCGTATACCTTGTCGATTGCATGAGCATTAACCTGGTCGCATTTTGTTCTAAACAAATAAAAATTGTTTTAATTAATGAAGAAACATGTCAAAATCATATAAATAAAACTTTCAGTGATAAATGAATAACAGTTTTTAAACAAACCTTTGATCATCGCTGTCGCCAAATTTCACCTAACCTACCGTGACAGTGTTTAAATAATTTTTAAGATAATACAAGCAAATTCAAAGAATTGTGGTCCCCCGCTTTCGGTGTCTTTGTGGGTGAGATGTTATTTTTATGACATATTGTGTGTAATACGAACATCCTATCATATGTCATTTATTTAGAAAGTAACACTGAAGTTGATTTTTTTGAAGGATGAAAACCCTAATCCTGACCGTTAAAAAGTTATGGCCAAAGTAAAAAGTTTTTTAAAAGTAGGTCAAGATCAAAGGGTCAAAGTTGTTGATATCCAATGAAAAGTTTTCTCACAAGGATTACATATGTGAAGTATGAAAGCCCTAGCCCTTACTGTTCAAAATTTATGGTCAAGGTTAAAGTTTTTTCATAAGTACATAAATCTTTAAGGTCAAGGTCAAAAGGTCAAAGTTGTTGATATCCAATGAAAGGACTTTCCACAAAGAATACATATGTAAAGTATAAAAGTCCTAGTATCTACCGTTCAAAAGTTGTGACAAAAGTTAAATTATTTTTAAAAAGTAGTTAAAACTCCAATATCAAGGTCAAAAGGTAAACGTTATTGATATCCAATGAAAGGTCTTCTCAAAAGGATCACATTTGTGAAGTACAAAAGCCCTAGTCCTCACCGTTCAAAAGTTATGGTCAAGGTTAAAGTTTTTTCATAAGTAAATAAATCTCCAAGGTCAAGGTCAAAAGGTCAAGGTTGTTAGTATCCAATGAAATGTCTTGCCACAAGGAATACATATGTGAAATATAAAAGTCCTAGTATCTACTGTTTAAAAGTTGTAACCAAGGTTAAAGTTTTTAAAATGTAATTAAAACTCCAAGGTCAAGGTCAAAGGGCAAAAGTTATTGGTATCCAATGAAAGGTCTTCTCACAAGGATTACATATGTGAAGTACGAAAGCCTTAGTCCTCACCGTTCAAAACTTATTGTCAAGGTTAACTTTTTTTTTATAAGTACGTAAATCTCCAAGGTCAAGGTCAAAAGGTCAAGGTTGTTGTTATCCAATGAAAGGTTTTGCCACAAACAATACATATGTGAAATATTAAAGTCCTAGTACCTACTATTAAAAAGTTATGGCCAAAGTAAAAGTTTGGAATTTTTGTGTAAAAGTGGGTCAAACTCCAAGGTCAAGGTCAAAAGGTCAAATTTGGTGGTACCCAAAGAAAGGTCTTGTCACAAAGAATACACATGTGAAATATGAAAGTCATAGCTCCACTAAATCAAAAGTTATGGGCAAGGTTAAAGTTTTTGTGACGGACAGACTGACTGACAGCTAGACAGACAGACAGACGAATGAGATTTAATGTCCCCTCGCTTTCGCGAAAGCGGGGGACAAAAATATATCGTTAGTACAGCTAAAACCGTGTTTTTATGTTTAATATATATTAAAATTTTAGGGCAGAATCTTTTTTAAGGCAAATTAATAAAACCATGTTTAAAATTTTTAAAAATACGGATTTTTCATAATGTCGCAATAAGAACCTAACCTACGTGACAGTGATAGTGAAGAAACAGAGGCTATGTGATGTACTATTTCATGGCAGTTGATTGACACCGAATGGGTTTGTTTAGTAAGCAAAAAACAATTGTAAGGAAAGTTAAACAACAATTCAGAAATTATTAATGGTTCTAACCTCCGTAACCTCTAACGGCAATCAGATTTTGGAACGCAATTCGCAATTCAAAAGTGAACTGCATTCTAGAACGCAGTTCGCAATTCAAATTCTAAACATAAGTTGTTGGGTCTGAAATTTTGGGGGTGGGGTACTAGGGGCCAGATACCACTTCTATGAAAAAATGGTGATGGCACCATCTCTAGTTTCCGAGACATGGTCCTCTAGTTTATTACCCTACTATATAATACTATACGAATAAACATCGGGCTCGGGGACATCGACGTCCTCTACCCTGGGGTCTGCAATTTTGGGGGTGGGGTACTAGGGGCCAGATACCACTTCTATGAAAAAATGGTGATGGTACCATCTCTAGTTTTCGAGATATGGTCCTCTAGCTTTTAGCCCTACTATATACATGTGTAACGTCCAACGCGGCCGAGCTTGGTGTTTGGTGATTTGTCTTGTATCACCGAGGCGTTACACTCAGGTTCGTTAACCTGTTAACTCAGATATTTGTTGACCAATACGATTATAATCAAATATGTACAAATACAATGGGTTTCCTCTTGATTGGACAACCACTGAATGTTGTCGACGGGTGTCTCCCGCAATGAATTTCTCTGGTCCTGCCACTCTAAACGTACTGCTGCATCTTGGCACTTCCCTCACTTCTGTGGTATGCCACCTCTCTCTCCATCAGCCTACTGCCTTACACAGGTCTTACGTAATAGCTAATATTGGTGACCCCTCACTGCCTATTCCCCGAAACTGTGTGCCTTATTCAGGTCTTATCACAAGTTCAAGAGAATGGACAGTCAAGCCTCAACAAGCTTGTCACCATAGAGGTATCTTGAGATTCTGTAACACGGCATGTGTTACCTCAGTGCAGTCAGTCCCGGTACGTGGGCAGCTACAAACTACTTAAATGATCGTAAAATTTATATTTTTAGTGTTTAAGAAATTAGACGAACACATAGGTCTAACGTTTTATACAAAACTAAATCACAAAACCAATTTCCGTTTCATTACCCTCCCCTCAAGATTATATACGTCCCGCATATGATTAACTATTTACAGTTTATTTACATATGTACAAAACTTTGCAATGCCCGACAATTTGTGACATTCCCTTGGCATCAATGAATGCATCTTTGTCGAGAAGGATATGGAAATAACGAACAGTATTCAATCTCAACGTCTCGCACCGCCACCAGGTGCTGATGCCTAGGCCAAATTGGTTAGTCGTCTAATGGCCTGACCTAACTCTGGTATTGACTCAGATACTCTTAGGAAGGTAGAACCTCTCCTCAAGGGATCTGACCAGTGTCTTATAACGCTAACCAGTATCGCTTGGTAAGTCACCTAACACTGGCTGTGCTTGGCCACGCAGTGATACAGGCAGATAAAGACCCTTCTTATCTTCAGTCCAGCCGTTTACAACAGCACAAGCCTCAAAATGTGATTTGTAGTCAAGCCAGGAACTGGTTCCGTCATACGTGGCTGGCTTGATTATATGGCCTATCCTGGCATTGTCCGTTCCTATTGACTGCCTCCGTGGTTTTGGCGTGTCAAATAGATGGCCCGTCACAACGTCGTCAACCCCAGCATTTGGTGTGTAGCTTGGTTTGCCTTCGTCTGGAAATCTAACTTTAGGCCGTGCGCCGTATTAGTCAAATGACACATCTCCTGACATACCGGCCAGTTGATTGTCAGTTCTGTGTGTTGCATATCCAGACTCTTGGCTTGCCGCATTTGTCTGACCATCGTCGCTGGTTGGCGTTCTCATCCTTTTTAAAAGCTTCTCCATCCGCTCTATAGTTTCTGACACCTTCTTAGATGAATCTATGGTCAACAAAATCCCGACGCTTGCCACCAAATAATGTAACGTGCAACGCGGCCGAGCTTGGTGTTTGGTGATTTGTCTTGTATCTCCGAGGCGTTACACTCAGGTTCGTTAACCTGTTAACTCAGGTTTTTGTTGACCAAATACGATTATAATCAAATATGTACAAATACAATGGATTTCCTCTTGATTGGACAACCACTGAATGTGGTCGACGGGTGTCTCCCGCAATGAATTTCTCTTATCCTGGCACTCTAAACGTACTGCTGCATCTTGGCACTTCCCCCACTTCTGTGGTATGCCACCTCTCTCTCTCCATTAGCCTACTGCCTTATACAGGTCTTACGTATTAGCTATTATTGGTGACCCCTCACTGCCTATTCCCCGAAACTGTGTGCCTTATTCAGGTCTTATCACAAGTTCAAGAGAAAAGACAGTCAAGCCTCATCAAGCTTGTCACCATAGAGGTATCCTGAGATTCTGTAACACGGCATGTGTTACCTCAGCGCAGTCAGTCCCAGGACATATGCAGCTACAAACTACTTAAATGATAGTTAAATAAATATTTTTTAGTGTTTAAGAAATAAGACGAAAACATAGGTCTAACGTTTTATACGAAACTAAATCACTAAACCAATTTCCGTTTCACGTGTAATACTATACGAATAAACATCGGGCTCGCGGACATCGAAGTCCCCTACCCTGGGGTCTGAAATTTTGGGGGTAGGGTACTAGGGGCCAGATACCACTTCTATGAAAAACTGGTGATGGTACCGTCTCTGGTTTCCGAGATATGGTCCTCTAGTTTTTAGCCCTAGTATATAATACTATACGAATAAACATCGGGCTCGGGGAGATCGAAGTCCCCTACCCTGGGGTCTGAAATTTTGGGGTTAGGGTACAAGGGACCAGATACCACTTCTATGAAAAAAAATGGTGATGGTACCATCTCATTCCGAGATATGGTCCTCTAGTTTTTAGCCCTACTATATAAAACTATACGAATAAAAATCGGGCTCGGGGGCATCGAAGTCCCCTACGCTGGGGTCTGAAATTTTTGTTTGCAT